>NW_006408561.1:20843985-20965918 GCF_000296735.1 Chrysochloris asiatica | reverse complement strand
AATGAATGTAAAACTAATGTTCTCCCATGTAAACTATCACATAATTCACAATAAAACATTTAAGAAAAAAAAAGGAATCAATATATGAATTCTAAAAATAATACATTATGTATGTATTATAAAACTGACACAACATGTGGAAATGCAAACAGAAACCTGAGTACCAAGGTGCACTGCAGCACTTTGTACAATTCCTGAAAGGTAGAAGCATCCTAAATGTCCATTGATGGATGAATGGAAAAACAAAATTTGTCAGAAACACACAATAGACTATTACTCAGCCATAAAGATTAATGAAGTCTTGATAAATGATACAACATGTGAACTCTGGAAACATTATGTTGAGTGAAATAAATTAGTCACAAAAGGGCAAATACTGTATGTTGTTGTTGTTAAGTACCATGGAGTCGGTTCCGACTCATAGCGACCCTGTACAGGGTTTCCAAGGCTATAAATCTTTACGGGAGCAGAAAGCCCCATCTTTCTCCCATGGAACTGCTGATCTTGAGGTTAGCAGCCTGATTCATAACCTTATATGAAATTAGCTAATATATAGAAATCATAGCTTCTTAGTGGTTACCAGGGTTGGGGGACAGGGTGATTTTCTGCTTGATGGGCAATGAGTTTACACTACTGGTGGTAGAATAATTAGGAAAAGATAAGGCTATGGGTTGTACTACATGACGAATTCATGCCCCTAAATTGTGCATGTTGTTGTTAAGTATTGTCAGGCAGGTACCAACTCAGAGCAACCCTGCATAGGATTTCCAAGAAGCAGCTGGTGGATTTGAACTGCTGACCTTGAGGTTCGAAGTGCAGTGCTGAACCTACAGTGCCACATCAGGAGTCTAAGTTTTAAACTACTGAAACAGTGAGTGTTCTGTTGTATCCATTTGTATCAAAATAAAAATGATACAGAAAACAATATATTTACAAGGATATGTTATTAAGTTAAATGTGGAACTGTACAGATACCTCAAGGGTTTTCTTTTGAACGTAATAAAGCTGTTCACTAAAAATATTAGTTATCAGTAATACATTTTAAACTGCCAAAAGGAAAAAAAAATTTTTTTCTGTTTGCTGACCCTTGTCTCATGCCTCAATGTTTTTATTCAATATTCGGGGGATCATGGGGTGGTGGTGGTAAAATACTTGCTACCTGTAAAGGACTATGAACATGAATCACTTCATTTTACTTTCTTATTATGTATATATTGTCTTTATGCTATACTTTGTACAAACTTCAGTCATAAGCATATTTAAAATGCTTCATCTTTTCCAGAAATGTTTTACAATGAGTATCGTTTGAAAAGAAATTTAAAGCTTTCTGGAAAAACACTTGGGTTTAGAATACTTATTAAGTGGCAGAAAAGTCAAATCTACACATGCAAGCATTTTAATGTAGAGTAATATTTTAGATGAGGACTTAACACTTCCCCACATGAGATTGTTGTTAAGTGCCGTCAAGTCAGTTTCAACTCACAGTGATCCAGTATAGTGTTTCTAAGGGGTCACTGGTGGGTTTCAACTGCTGACCAGGAGGCCACATCAGGTAATTAAGTGAAATTAAGTTGATTGGCAAGAAAGCAAAGCCAAGTGAAGGCCAAGGTTTCAGGCAGGGTTCTGAACCAGTTTACATTGGTCTGACCTACTGCTGACACACTGCATCTCTACCCCAGCTATACTGAATTGGCAGCTTCATTTTAATGAGATTTCCAGGTGACTTTGATGTAAGTACACATAAAATGTAGACTCTGATTCAGTGTATCTGGGGTAGAAATACAAATTCTCAGAAGGGGGATGATGAAGCAGAATGAACTGGTTCAAAGCAAAAACATAAATCAGAAAAAGCTTTGGCCTTAAATGAGGAGGAGGACAGACTCCTTTTAAGGATGACTTTTATATCTAAGTTACAAATGGTACATATAAATACACTGTAAGATGAAGCTTATTTTTATTACCGTTGTTTAGAACCCTGCCAGTCTGAAACTCTCATACGTATGAGAAGCATTTACATAGTACATACAATGTGATAGTGTTGGGAATAAAACCATGAATATTAAAGCCCATGCTAGCGGCTCCTGTCTGACTAGTGCTGTAATTTAGGTAAGCACAGAGTACCATGAGAGCAGTAGGCTTGGCCGTGACAGACAGATAAAAATGATCACTCCTCATTTCTTTTGCTTTGCCTCTATGAATTCAATGCCCACTGCTTGTTATCTCTGAACTATAATTATATGAGCCATTATTCTACACACATAATATAAATAGGTTTCTTTCCCTATCTTGTGTCCAGAACAAGTGGATGAAGTACTCAAAACATCATGTCAAAGTTTATATTTACTAAATAAGGTGAAGGGGAAAAAAACAACAACCAACCCACAACCAGTACAAATTGTCCCTGACTCAATTGCAGCTTTTTATGTGCCACTTGCTATAATGATTTCTTGGTAAATGCAGGAAATACAAGGTCATTTGAAGAAAGCTAATCCCTATCTACTAGGCCTGCCCTGTAGTGTTGATTTCAACAGAAAGCACCTGTCTATAAGTGCTTACAACAAGAAAAATATTTGATTAAAAATTATTATACTAGTATTTATAAGAGAAGGCTTCAAAAAGTTCATGGGGAAAAAAATGAAAAGATAATAGACTTCCCACAAACTTTTCAAAGCCACTCATATGTACATAGGTCTAAATATATAACAATAACCAGATGATTCAAACAGCCAATCTGCTAATAAAATCTAAATTATCAAATGAATTTACTAGCATTTTGGCGATGCTCAACATGTATATTGAGCAAATAATGCTGCACTTGCAATATGTCAACATCAATCACTGTGCTTTGAGAATATTTTTCCCATGAAAAGGTGGAAATGTATGGTAAGAAGAATAAAAGGTTTTTTAAATGCAACGACGGATGTGTAATGAATGTATTAATAGGAAATGAATTATAATAAGTATCAAAGGATATGACGTAAAATTTCCTAACATCTCATCTTTTAATTATTTTAAAATTGCTATGGAACAGCACACACAACGGCGGGGATGGGGTGGGGGGGTTTAGGGGAAGGTGCAGGGAGGCGATGGCAGAGCACAGGGTAAGGGCAGACACATCATAGTTTAAGTGTTGGGGAGGGCAATACAAGAAGGGGGAGGAGGTGGAAGAACAAGGTAGATAGGGGAACACAGAGACAGGTTTGCGTGGGCTAAATGGGACAGAGGTAAACAGTGATGCATGCTCAACCTTGGAACAACAGGGTTCTGTGATACAGGGATCTAGGAATAGTTTGAAGAGGGGAAATACTACTAAGATGCTTGACTGTCTTATGAATATTGGTTTCCCTTGCCTGCTATTGTAAAACAGACACTTGAGAGGGATAGAAAGGAATGTCGGGAAACATGATTACAGAAAACATTGTACCTTCTATACAAAAGGCTGACAGGACTTTGTCTCAACCAGAACTGCGGAAGCCCAGTTCCCCTGTCATAAGACCACTGATAATTTTGAATTTGATGCTTGTAAACATCACTTCTAAAATAAAGTATAAACACAGAACATAAAACCTAACTTTTGACAAGACAGGCTTCTGCTTGAGAATGGAACATTTAATATAAATACCATCTCATACAAAAGAAGTGCAAACTAGGGCTTATATCCCCTTTTTAAAAAAAAAAAAAAAAAAGAGAAAACACATTAGGTAGTTTCTACCATAGGTTTCTAGGAAAACTATAGGCAACTGGTCACTGAGTGACTTATGGCAATAGGCAAAGGCCTGCAGCCAGCCTCACTCTGGGGAGCCACAGGCACACCGGCTCTTACCTGTTTGTATTCAGATTCTCTTCCAACCAGTACCTGCAGAACATAGCTGACAGGATCACCTTTCATTGGTGGTACCGTCTCCCAAAGAATTTCACAGGAATTTCCTTCTAACTGTGTCACTCGAGGCGCTGAAATATAAATTCACATACGCAAGCTCAAATTTTAAAGTATCATGCAAAGCATGAATATTTTAATATCATAAAGTGGGAACTCAGAATGAGAGAGAGTACACCTGTGTCTGTCCTGAGAAGAGGAGTTTATTTGCTGAGGTTCCCAGAGAGCTGGGAGTGCTAGTTAGACACAGAAAAGATACTCTGTGACAAGCAAGCCATTGATGAAAACGCCTTTGCTAACTATCTTACTAAATAAAAAATGGATCACAGTTCTGTAATTTGTCTATGGCTATTCAGCACCTGTGTCAGGTACACTGGGGAACGGCAAAAAAGTTTTCACACAATTTAAATTAGTTGACAGATGGGGACAGCAAGACATGAGACTACTACAAAAAAACAGCTTAATGTACATTAAAATGAGATGTTTAAACAAAATGCTAGGGAATTCAAGAAGAGGAGAGAACACTCTGAGTTGAGTCTAAAAACTGCTTTAGGAACAGACGACTTTTGAAATAAGTTCGAGAAAACGGGCAGCATTTATCATCTTTTTAAATGTCAAGCATCATATACTTGCATTTTTAGATTATTTGATTTCATAATTACATAAAGAAGTCCTGTTGTGGTACTGCAGGGTAAGCATTGGACTGCTAAGTGAATGGTGGGCGGTTCAAACCAACCAACCATTTCTTGGAAACCTCATACAGAGTTGCTATAAGTCGGAATGGACTTGACAGGACTTAGCAACAACAAAAACTCTCTCTATAAAATTACTTAGAGACAGTTGTTTCTACTTGTAGGATACTACATCTCTGTAGGATGCTAATGCCAGAAAAATACAAGTTTTTCATAAAAAGAAAAAAAAAATCTGTCTGTTGGAATCACTTCGTCAAAACTCCAAACAATTTATGGAAAAACTAAATAAGGAATCTTGTCAGACTAAACAGGACTCCAGCTAGGACAGTAATTTCCTGAATGTAAGACCTAGAGGAAGACAACCAGATACTGTGGAAGTGTATGAACACTGTCCTTCTGAAAGTACTCTTAGTGGTGTCTAATAATCATATGATGGATCTATACCAAAAACCACTCTGAGAGACGTCAGGGCTCCTCAATACCAGAAAGACCCTTGAAGTTTGCTGATTGGTAAATATGTTGACCCTTTCTTATTACCAACAAACAAAGCAACCATGGTGTATTCTGGACTCTTTCCTGATATACCCGAAACCTGAAGCTGCATCCCAAGGCCAGGGCACCCACTGCCATAGTGAGTCAGTAAGGCCAAGTTTGTGGAAACATTCCATTTTCATTTGATTCATTTTTCCACACACTTTTCTAAGCCCCCTCGTACGTACATCTGTACTAGTTTCTTAGTCACACAGAGAAGTGAGTTGCAAATACAAGCTATATTCCAATTACAGTTTTCTTGCATGTATTTATCATGTGATCTAAGCTGTCTTGTTACTCAATCTACGGTCCAGGGGCTAGCAACATCAGGATCACCTGGGAGCTGGTTAAAACTGAACCCGGAATGGAGGGTCAGGGAAGCACAGTGAGAAAGAATTTACCATAATTTTTCTACAGAAAATCGTTACAGACTCCAAGCCGACCTGACTCAGGTCCTGGAGGTCTTTCACCCTCCTTTAATAGACTCTGCTGTCCCAGTGGTAGTGGACTTAGCACCTTCATGTGGAAGCAATGAGTCCAGTAGCCTTGTTCCTGAAGTCAAACACATTTAGGACCTTTTCTACAGTGGAATGGACCCATTCCACTATCCACTCAAATATAGCAAACTTGCACTTTTACCGCAGTTCAGGTGGACGGCTTGTCTGCCTGTCAGCCACAGGGTTATTTTGAGCAGCAGCTGGATGGAACTACTGTTGCCACTTGCTTATCCCAAGACATGCAGAAGTCACCCCTACATAAACCATGAGATCTGGAGGGAAGTAGGGAAGGGTACAGCCTCAGGAATCTATGAGGGAACTGGTCCACAGGTCTAAAGCTGGGTGAGATGTGCCAAGTACACTTTGAGCCGCTGTTGAAGGCTCTGCCTTGTCAGTCTGCTGCATTGAAAGCCAGTGTCTGACTCCGTGGAAGCAGATGGGGGCATAAGGACTCAGCAGATCTGGTAAAAGTTAGGTCTTGGCAGAGTGGCTTTTGTTCACTTCCCAGAGAAAGAAGGGAGAAGATTTCAAGTCTCATGTCTTTTGCATGACCTGCTCCCATGAAGGATGCAGAACAGTAAAACTAGTCACTCACACACTGTAGCTTTTTAAAGGCTTTTGTCCATAGCTGCAGAGCCGTTGGCTAGGGAGAGGTGGTGAGTGAAGCTGACTAAGTCAATCCTCAATTTCCAGGCACTGGTATCATCCAAAGACAGATGGCAATCTCTGCTCCATGTAAAGCCTTTGGAAAAGATGATGCTCAAAGCTCAAATCTGCCTTAAACAGCTGTTAGTGCGAACCTCAGGAATTCACCCTCATTTCAAAACCAAAGCTCTGTCACTCAGGTCTGTTGTTTTTGTGCATCTATGCAAATCTCCCATGGGGACAAGTATAAATGAACATGACAATATTTGTAACAACTATTCATACACAACTGAGAAAAGAAGATTGGCAGGACCTCTTCATTAAGTCCTTTCATTTCCCCAGAAACCCCATTTTCCAACCTTCCTTTTAAAATGTTTTGATTCTCTCTTGCTGATATTATAGATAGTTGAAGAGTGTCTTAATTGAGTCTCATACATCTCAATAATTCCCTGACTGTCAAACCAAATGCGGGAGAACACACTGTTTACGCACCTTTGATGGCTGGGGGGACACTTTTGGTGGTGCTGAAGGTGTAGGTTTCTGAGAAGGGCCCTTCACCAGCATCACTTGCTGCCTGGATTCTAAAGGAGTAGCATGTGAACTCCGTCAGCCTCTGGACCTTGTAAGTGTGGCTGGGTCCTCTGTAGATTGAAATAAACCTAAACGAAGAAGCAGAATCCATGAGCCATGGGCACTATTGACAACGACAAGGAATGAATTATGATGCAAGCTTGTGGAGCAGATTAGGCCAACTTGGTAAACATTTCTCCTCCAGTGGAATTAATCCACCAGTTGCTAGGTTATGGTTAAGTTTCAGTGTCTATTTTCATGTTTACTTAAAACAACAACAAAAAACCCAAAACAAAAACACAGACAAACTTGAAGCACATACAAAGCTTGGAATGTGATTCCTTTCATTGTGACCTGGCTTAATATTTTTATTTACTAATAAAAAACAGACTTTTCAAATCTTTCATAAGGGTGCTATCATCTACATAACCTGATAGTACTAACGTACCTGTTGCTACTGTGTGTTAGGCAATGAAGTTACTGTTAATTAGGCACCTGACAAAATGTTCTCTACCTACATTTTCTAAAGAACTAAGGTTTGCCAAAAAATTTTAATTTTAACCTTTATCAATCTCTTAAAAAGGATTTTAAAGACTCTTTCCTAAACTTTTAAGAAATATTGTTATGAATATTTGAGGGAAAGATAACTACTCAGAAATCAACTATCCAGTTAATCAAAATAACCGGAAAACAGCATAGGTGGGCAGGACCACTTAGACTAGAGGCTTCTAGTGTTTGTTTCCATCTGACCCCAAACTATTTTACATGTCTCTGATTAATAATATTTCACTGTGGAATATGAAAGAAAGCATCAAAACAAAAAAATATGGTCCTGTATTTCAGGATTTTTCTCCTACAGTCTTGAAAATTAACATTTTCACAATGATACTAGATTACTTATTTGCCTTATGTTGTTGTTGTTACTAAGTGCTATTGGGTCACTTCTGATTTATAGCAACCCTGTAGAGGGTTTCTGAGGAGCAACTGGTGCATTCTTATACTTTACTATAAAATTTTAGAAGTAACGTAACCTTCCATAAGTTATCCAGGATCTGCAGTAAATTCAGGATTTGAAGCCTGCGAGAATCACTGATTTAGTCAAGACACCCACACTACTTCGTTCCTATATATGCCAACCAATTCTCCTAGTTTCCAGGGCTGTGTGTGGTACTATAGGATAAGCACTGTAACTGCAAGGTCAGCAGTTCAAACCCACCAGTCACTCTTGGAGACACTCTATAGGTCACTACGAGTTGGAACCAATTCAATGGCACATAACACCACCAATACCTTGTTCCTACAAAGACTAACCAATTCTCCCTGTTTCCAGGGCTATGTTACAACATCTGTGGACAATCCAGTGTCTTCAGCTAACCAGAAGTCAGATACTGATGTAACCATAATTCAAAATGTCTGATTCACTAACCAATTTGGCCTAAGGGATAAGCAGAATTTATGCATTCTGCTTAGTAAACATTTACTGAACATCTGCTATGTGCTAGGCATTGTGTATTCAAAGACGATAAAGCCTGGTAGGCCAGCTAATTTTGTGTGTGGGCAGGGCATTCTGAAGGAGAGTAAGTTTTATCAAGTGCTGGAGAATGTTCCACTGCAGATCTTCATGCATGTATGAGATCTGCTACAATTCTCTGCCCCTTCTCAGTTCTGCTGGCCCGCTTTTTTATCCTGCCCCGAACCACTGTTGTCTTTCTTTGATGCCAAAAAAGTTTTAAAACAAGTTTATTGCTTAGGATGAGGAGTAAAGTGAAACAGATTTTCTTCTATAAATCTTGAAACAACTTCACTTACAAAACCATCAGTCCACTACTTATTTAAAATATACATGTGTTCAGCACCAGTTTTTACACTCAGGTTCATCAGCCCAGTCATTTCACCTATTTAATGTTCCTTTTGCTTTTCTGCATAAGGAAACAGCTTTTACTAGAGGCTGGACATTTTAATGTCAGGGAAAACCAGGTTGAAACCCATAAATACCATGGCAACCTATTTAGTGCTTTTGACACATAACGACCTTAATGAAGACACCCTTGCTAATGTCAGAGGCAAACAGCTATTTATTAACTCAGCCTCACCTGGCTTACAATCTAAAGGGAGTAATTACCCTTAATTAGACCATAAAATTGAAGTCCTGGTTTAAGAAGTAGAAGTGTTAAGCTTCATTAGCAGCTTGTAATAAAGCTTAGTTTTTAAAGGAGCTTGGAGATGACAACTAGGACCAGTATCTGTCTCTCTCTCATGCCACCTTCTAAGGAAAGTATTTTCTTTTGCAAAAAAAGTTGCCCAGATTTAATGATATGTGTGGCAGAAACACACACAGTAGCAAAAAAAAAAAAAAAAAAAAACCGTACTGAAGCAGATTCAGTATCCTAACTTGGAGTATAATCTAAACTCAGCAAGTAGCACACATGTTGTTGGTTAGGAGCTGTTGAGTTGGTTTTGACTCATATGCACAACAGAATGAAACACTGCCGGGTTCCGCGAAACATTCACAATCATTGTTATGCTTGAGCCCATTGCTGCTGCCACAAAATCTGAGAGACAGTCTACATCACCTTTGGTTAACATGTTTGTTTTATTATCCTTTGCTGGGTAGAAAGTCAGGCACATGCCAAGAGCCAACCCGAGAGCAGGCCCTGGCACTGTTAGACTCCACTGTGGGATTTCTTCAGTGACGCTGCCTAGTACCCACTCTCACACTGTATCCTGTCAGCAAAGTGCAGTGGGGTGGGGATTAAATTTGGTGACATGTGTAAAAGCCCCAGTCCTTGATACAGAGTGTTGTTATTCAGTGCCATTGAGTCAGTTCCGACCCATAGTGACCCTGTATAGGGTTTCCAAGGAGCAACTGGTGAGCTTGAACCACTGACCGTGTAGTTCAAATGGCTTTGCAGTCTGGTAAATTAACCCACAGTGCCACACCAGGACTCCTGATATAATTGTTGTTGTTGTTGTGTGCCGTGGAGTTGGTTCCGACTCATAGCAACCCTGTACAGGGTTTCTGAGGCTGTAAGTCTTTACGGGAGCAGAAAGCCTCATCTTTCTTCTGCGGAACAGCTGGTAGTTTTGAACTGAGTAGGTCTCAAAAAATGTCTAAATCCTACATTACTTCTGATTGCTGCTGTTAAGTGCAGTTGAGTCGGTGCTGACTCATAGTGGCCCAGTGTAGGGTTTCTGAGGAGAGACTGGTGGGGCTTTGACCTGCTGACCTTGCAGTTAGCAATCCAGTGATTATCCTACAGTGCTACACGAGTACATTCCTTCTGGTTTGTTGTTACTAACTGCTGTCTAGTCAGTTCTGACTCATAGAGACCCTGTTTAGGGCTTCCAAGGAGCAGTTGGTGGGTTTGAACTGCCAACCTTGTGATTCGCAGTCCAGTGCTGATCCTACAGCGCCACACCAGGAGTCCTTCTGGTAAGCTGTAGAATAAAATGAATGTGCTGACAGTAACTTCTGCTTCTCTCTGTGCTTCCAATAACAAGAACACCAACCAAAACATAATAAAAAGCACATAATCCAGTGCCAAAAGAATGTCATTTTTCTCTCACCCAAATTCTATAACTATTTTTCACCATTTCAAGAAACAGAAGAAGAAATCATCTTTCTTTAGAACCCATGACATATGGCCAGTTGCATAGTGGTCTCTCTGGGAGGCTCCTGTGGGTTAATGCTAATACTCCCTGTGGTACAACTGCTCTGTGAGAGATTAAAAATATTTATCAAATATTTGTTTTACAAAAATCAACTGAATTTTTCTTTCTCCTAAATCTCTTTTTAAAAGACCATCTTAATTTTGAAATTCATTAGTAAATAAGCCAGAGGCCTTCTGTGATTGAATTAAACATCAAAACACTCCAAGACACAGTGACTACATGATGGAGATCCCACACTTTAACCGGATGCAACCACAGATTCTGAGTTTACAGCAGGCGTGTGTGAAGAGCCAGGATATCACCCACTCAGCTTTGCCAACTCCCGTGCCCCTTTGTATTTAGAGCACCCAGAGCCACTTCAGCACCCCACATTTATGTACCAGAGACCCAAAAACAAGGAATCACAGCCACGCAGAAGGGGTCCTGTTGCCTTGAGTGCCATGATCCACACAACTTCAACGTGTACTGTCCCAAGCCCTGGGGAAGGGGGAAGACTGTTCTCTTCAGAGAAGAGAAAGAAAGCAGTAGTGAGCAGGAATGACCAGGAGAAGGTGAACACACAACAAACCACTGCAAGAATGCCAAGACCCCAATACATAGGCTTCAGAGGGTGAGCATGGTCCAGAAAACAAGGGACGCACTATGTGGGGTGCTACTCCAGTTCCATGCGGATTTATGCTGTCTGGTGATGAGGAACCACATTTCACTCTCTGTACTTCCACACTGCTGTGGGGAGGTAGTGGAGCTCAGAGACTCAAAGTCTAGTCTCAGCTCCGCCCCTGACTGCCAAGTCACTCACTTCTGCAAAGTGTCAGCTCCTCCCATATGCTGAAAGAGTCAAATGAAACAACATGGGTAAAATACTCAGCAATGGGTCCAATGCACAGTAAGAGTGCAAGAGATGGCAATTTTTAGTGCTCATTGTGGCTCTCAGCTCCTGCCACCCAGGTGTTATTACCAGTTATGATCCAGCAGGAATAGGTCAACCTGGATTTGTGATGTCCTGCTGCCTGTACCCGACATTTAACTCTCCCCCATCAGTTACCAAACTAATTTGGTGGTAAAGCAGTAGTAGTGAAATTTCTGTTAATTTTCAGTGCATGAATCCTCCTACACTGACAAGAACAAGAATGAAAAAATAATCAGGGGGCGGAGCCTGGAATGTACTATGTTGCTCAATTAAGTCACCGAGCAATTTTTTTAAGATCACTTTATGCAGAGGTCCACAGAGTCACAGGATTCCCAGTAGGATCATTAGCTCCTTAAAGACAGTGCAGGAGCTCTGGTCCCACACCGGCCATGTCTGTAAGGGGTCTTCTGTAGCACCCACAACCACTGCTGCCTGAGTCCATGTACCTTCCCAAGGAGGCTAGAAACTACAATTTAGATCTTGTAATGATGACACAGTGGTGCTGTAGGAAAGCAAGTGGGGGGTGGGAGGGAGGAGAGGGATAAACACTGAAGCAGTTTCATAAGGTTGTCAGTTCAAACCCACCAAATGCTCTGCAGGAGAAAGATGAGGCTTTCTTACCATGAGCACTGTGAACTTAGGATGTTCTCACTACTTGAAGCTTTCCCTCATCTACAAACAATCACATTGGTCACAAGACCCAGGACTGATGGGAGCACAGGTTCGTGGACAGGTGTGGGGGCATCTATGGGGCTTCACTGCTGTACTGACACTGCTTCTGGGTGCTGTGTGGGAAATGTGGGTACAGCATGGTGGGTGATACCATAAGCTCTACATTCAGCAGACTGGGTTTGAGTTCAGGCTCTACAGCCAGGTAGCATTGGCTCTTTAGTCAGGAAAGCTGTTTCTTCTTCATTAAAACAGGTATGATAATAGTACCTGCCTTACAGGGTTGTGAAAAAATTAAATGAGATAAAGGAGCATTCATTATACAATTTCTATACTTGTAAGTAAGGAGCTCTGGTAGTGTAGTGGTTATGAGACGGGCTGCTAACCTCAAGGTCAGCAGTTCAGAACTACCAGCCATTTCCGTGGGAGAAAGATGAGGCCTTCTGCTCCCGTAGAGATTTACAGCCTCAGGAACCTCATGCAGGGTCACTATCAGTCAGAATCGACACCACGGCACACCACCACTACCATGCTTGCAAGTGGATCCTGGTGGACTGCTAACCAAAAGGTGGGCTGTGCAAACTCACCAGCCACTCCTTGGACACCTTACACAGGGTTGCTGTGAGTCAGAATTGACTTTATGGTACTTAATAACAACAAAAACACACTTTTAAGTGTTCCAGAAATATCAGCTGATACTGTAATCAATAACAAATGATGAACTATTCCTCCTTTTCAACACAGGAAAAGCCTATAGCAATCTTAAAACATTATTTGTAGGAGACCAAACAATTCTTCTAAAACAAAGATCAAAGGGCAAGGGGATAGGGAAACTAGATTACTAGAAATGGAACATCTAAGATGAAATTAATGAGAATACTGACATAGTATGAAAATACAATTAATGTCACTAAACCAGGGATGGGGAACCTTTTTTACTGCCAAGGGCCATTTACATATTTATGATATCATTTGAGGGCCATACAATATTATCAACTTAAACATTAGCCTGCTTTATTTAATTAAAGGCCAAACCTTTAATTAACTCACCTCTAATGTGAAGGCTGGAACAGAGGTTGCCTTAGCAAAGGCAGACCAAATGATTTCAGGGGCCTTAGACGACCTGTGTACTGGTCATTCCCCACCCCTAGACTAAACGATTTCCCAGTTATTGTTAAATGGGAACTTGATTTACTAAGTAAACTTTCACTGAAAACATAACAAAATATACACACATATACACCTACATGAGGGGCTTCAAAAAGTTCATGGAAAATAGAATTAAAGATCATTTTTCTACAAACTTTCTGAAGCCCTCTTATATATGTGTGTGTGCGTATCAATGTCTAAAGTACATTTTAAATGAAATAGAAAACAGGAATTTCTTTTATTCCTTTAATCTATGTGGAGAGTTTTCACCGATCAATAGCTATTGTGACACTTTCTTAGAAAAAGAGCCTAAAAATTCAACCTATGAACCAAAAGTGTTACAGCTTGATCAATCACAAAAGATCAAAACACCATGCTAAAAGATTCATACACAGCTGGAGATACAGGGGTAGGAATGTAACCTCTTCTTTCATTGGTCTTTTATAAATAGCTCTTTACACTTTCATGCTAAGTCTGCAAACAAAGACTCTGCCACTAACATCAAATTCAGCTTGGGAAATGAATGTTTGAGGCTTCAGGTATCCTCACATGATGCCATCTGCCTCCATCTGCTTGTCCATAGAAATGACAGGACTCTGTTCTTGGAGGAGTGAGAGGGTACATACTATAAGATTCCTATTTGAACATCCTCCACTCCTAGGACCATATCAGTGAGGTAGGGAATTACACACATGATCCCAATAAAATTAAGGGGGTGGGAGGACTAAAAAGTAGTGACTGACCTGTCAATTGTTAATGAATAAATCCATACAGAACTTACTAACAGCTGTTGATTTACGATGTTGTAAAACGTGTTTTGAAAGATGTCATTTTGCAGGCCTTTTAGTAGACCACAGGTCATTTTAGGTCAGCAGGTTAGATCATGTTAAGGAGTTAATATTAATGGCCTGCCTGTAAAGAGAACACTTGGTGGTGTTGGAGGATAAGCACTGGACTGCTAACCACAGGTCGGCAGTTAAAGCCTCCAAAATCCTATACTTACAGGGTGGCTACGTGTCGGAATCAACTCGGCGGCACTTAACATCAGCAACAGCCTGTAAAGGAGCTCTAATGGCACGGTGCACAGCTGTTCACCTAAAGGTTGGTGAACCCACTGGACACTCTAAAGGAGGAAGATGAGGCAGTCAGCTTCCATAAAGACTGTTGTTGTTGTTAAGTGTTGTTGAGTTGGTTCCAACCCACAGTGACCCTGTACAGGGTTTCCAAGGCTATAAATCTTTACGCTAACAGAAAGCCTCATCTCTCTCCCGCAGTGCAGCTGTTAGTTTCAAACTGCTGACCTTAAGGTTCGCAGCCCGATTCGTAACCACTACACTACCAGAGCCTTGGAAAGCACATGGGGGCAGTTCTACTCTGGTCTACAGGGTCAATGTGAGTTAGAATTGACTCGATGGTAATGGGCTTTTGGTTTGTCAGTCAAAGTGGTATCATGTTAGGACAGAGCCAGAACAAACTCATCTAGATGGTAAACATCTTAAAGGTCCACCCAATCTCCTGCCCTGTGTATGTTACCCCCATTCTTCCTTTCCCTTAATATCCCCCCTCAAAGTTCAGACACCATTTATTAAGGGTGGCCACTGCTGGATCCATCTGCTTTCAGCAGAAGTCCATAGCCAAGGTTCCCAGGAGAAGACGGATGTCGATGCACAGCTTTTCTTCCCAGTTCAAGAAGGCCCTGGGGAATGTCAAGGATGGGATGCCGCTCTGGCATGCCCTGAGCAATATAGGCAGGAGTTTCCTTCATAGTGCATATGTACTAAAAACGTTCATGTCTTCCCTAGTGCCCATATATTCTAATTACTTGTGAAAAATTGTTGCTAGATAGTAACACAACACCGGTTAATTCAACACCCATCACTCTGATTAGTTCCTCTGAAACAGCTGTATCAGTTTATACAGAGTATCTTCTGTCTCCTTCTTCAACCGTGAACAGGTTATCATACTGTAAGTATTACAAAGCCCCTCCATCTGGACTGGCTGAAGTGCAAAGTGGCATGGGTACTCGGGCTGAGTTAATGGAAAGCAAGTGGTAACTGTCCACTCTATTATGGTCCTCTTCCCAACCTCAATTTTCCTGGAGTCTTGCTTTAAAATGCATTGGTTGTCTGACTAAACCTCAACAACAGATGAACCAAACTGCATTCCTGGAACTTAAGTTCATCCTCTTCGGTGCTATACACAATTATCAGGGAACATGGACCCATCAGGGCCAGGGTGGGAATTAGCATCAACTCATATTCTGTTAGGGCAGCATAACATTTCAGTTCAATAACACAAATTCATCTTCAAAACTGTCGGTACAGCGTTGCAATCTTAAAACGCAAGAACTGAATTTGTTTTTCTGATCCCTGTATTAGGTTAATGCAGCATTATGAAAATGCTTACTTTGGGTATATCTTTTTCTTTCATACACAGGAACCAAAGACATCTAGATTTTCTGGTGCGAGATTTGTTAAGAATAACAGACTTAATCTCCTTAGGGCCAAATGAATCTAATTTTTGTTTTTCTGTTGAAATTAAATAAAATCTCATGTACTACCTATTTATCGTCTCATGTTAATCTCTATTCTTAACAAAACAAGTTCTTTACAGATTGGCTACCTAACTCAAAAGATGTAGCACATAGTAGAAATACAAGAAAAAAGATTGCTGATTGAATGAGATCATAATCTAATTACTAGGGATAAACAAATACCTATGAATATACTGTTTTGAGACAGCTACATAAATATGTATCCAGTTATCTATGAACTGGAACATTTGAGAGTCAAAAGAATGAATACATGGGAAGCAAATGTCAAAGAGGGGAAAACGCAGCAATTTTTAATATAGTAAATTTAGGTGATCTGAGTGAATTCTAGATTGACTAGACTAATTTATAAGGTCAGGAAGCTGTCCTTTGGGATCTTTTCTATTTATATGAAACAGGCCCAAAATTCAGACAAATGAGTCAGAATGGAGAATGGCATTTACCTAGAGAGAGGCCCAAGACACTTTCCCTTATCTCTAGCCTCCATCCTAAGACTCAGCTAATTGGGCTACAAGAATGGAGTCCTTTAAAGACTCACCCAATATGAAATCATTAAGCCTTTCACATCATAATTTGGCTGCTTCAATGAACATAAGTAGAAACCAATTCAACTTATCAAAAACACCCTATTGTATTTGGAGCTTTGCTTTGGCCAGAGCACTGGATTTAAAAGTACGGATGTTTAAAGCACTGCACGCACTGAATTTTACCCCATCTAGAGGTGAGTTCTCACTTCACTACTCAGGGCAAGGAAACCCTTGTGGTTTCAGTCAAACTAAAGAATTCTCTTATTTTCCACTTCACTGTCACTACTTTGGTACTTGAAGTAGTATAGGGTGGGAGAAGAGGGAGACAAGAGCAGATGTGGCAATGGTAACTTCCCCTAAGCTTTCTGGGTACCATTCTAGGTAGAGGTCTCGTGAACATCTAGGAATTCCTCTCTCCCCCTGCACAGTCTTTTGCTTTTTTTATGGGAGTCAAGACAACTTGGCAAAGGAATAAGGTCACCTCCAGGATGTTTCAGAGACTCCCAGAACTTCCTGTTTTGGCCCTCAAGGGGATTAGAATTTGCCAAATAAGATAATTTATTTTGGTAGTTATGTGTTGAGACGTACAACCTATTTTAATGTCTTTTAACATTAACTACAGGTCAAACTCCACTTTTCATGAGATGTGCTACTGAATCTCTAATTTAGATATTAAAAGGCCACTCTTTCTATTTCTTACCTGTCAAAAGCAGAAGCTAAAGTATGACGAAAAAGAGGTAACATAACACTATCCTTTACAAGGGGCATCTTTTTAGTGAAGCATCCAGCTCACAAATGATCTACAGAGCTTCACTGCATTAAAGTGAAAACAGAGGGAAAACAGGAAGCACCTCGGAAATCATCTTCAAGTTCAATTCCTTTATTTTATAGCTGAAGAAAAAGTGAGAGCAGCCAAAATCTACTCAACTCTTTAATCTGACAATTAGCAAATTCCTGGATTCATTCCTCTTCATTGTGCATTTGTTGTGAAATCGGTTTCAAGAACTTCTTGCATGTCTAGCAAGAAAAGCCGTACCACCCAGTCACCAGAAGCTCTCCTTTCAAATGCCAACAGTGGCCCCTTAGTGAAGTGTTCATGACAAAAGAAGTATTCTCAAAGCTGACAGCTAATTAAATAAACTAAAACCTTGATTAAACTTCTCTTTAGTTCTCACCTTGGTCACAAGTAGAATATATCATTTTCTGTCACATCCACAGTAACAACTTATTGGTGGTGGTGGTTGTGTACCATGGAGTCGGTTCTGACTCATAGTGACCCTGCATAGGGTTTCCAAGGCTGTAAATCTTTAAGAGAGGCAGAACACTTCATCTTTCTCATGTGAAACTGCTGGTAGTTTCAAACTGTTGACCTTGATATTAGCAGCCTGACTTATAACCACTATTAGTGACAGATAAAATGAATGCATATGCTAAAGAATAGGTGCATTTTCCTAAGAGCTGCAACTAGAAACCAGTACAATACAAATTGAATAGAAAAGACAACTGCCACTTTGAATGAAGACACTCTTCCTTTTGGTTGAAGAGGCTATGACCAAATCTTTAAAGAAGTGTATCGGGGATCACGCTTGGTAAAGTGGAGGGCCAGAGAAAAAAGGGAAGACTATCAATGAGTTTTCCAAGAAGCAGCAACACTGGGCTCAAACACAACAATAATTGTGAGGATGGAACAGGACAAGGCATTGTTTCATTCTGTTCTAAACAGGATCACTATGAGTTGAAATTAACTCAACAGCACCACCACCAACCCCAGTAACAATTATGATGTAACCAATTTCAGTTGTTTACCCCTGATCTTCATGAATCAAGACCAAAGTTAAAGGTTTGGGTTAAAGTGGCCATTCACTATAAGAGTTCAGTTTCAAGACACCAAGGAAGGTCATCTTCAAGCCAAAATTAGGCCAAGTTTTCATCCTATTAAAACCCAGGAAAATTATTCCACAAATAGAATGAGAATTTATTATGCTCTGTTTTCCCATCGCTTTAATAACTTTCTGAGAGCATGGACAAATCTAATTTAAAAAAGATAAATCTGGAACCTAGCTCATAAAATTAAGAAAAATACTGTTCCTAATGCTAAGTTTTCTTAAATTGCAATTTGAATGTAGGCAAGTCATTTATTTAACAAGGCGAACATTGGACATTTCTTTGGAGGAAGGGCATATACTGATGATGAAGTTCTGCAGTATTTCTCTCTGGCATATTTATGGCTCAAGACAGTGTGCTCATTTGGACAAGTGCTCATGGAGCTTTTTTTCTGAGCCCAAGAACTGCCCATATCAAGTAAGTAATTAGCTGGACCAAGCCATCTGTCTGACGCATTCTCAGGGTGCTGCCCCTCTCAGGGTGGGAATGCAGTAAGATGGGATCAGGTTTATATGGAGGTCAGTGCTCTCCCCACATTTCTGGAGGTAACAGCAGAGAAGGCTGAACTGGGAGTCAGAAGACACTGACTCTCTAAAACAGTACAACTACATGATAGTCTCTAAAGAAGGTCCTCTCTACCATCAATGGAAACCAAAAGCCCAAGATAAAAATGCAAAGACTTTACAAATAAAATTTCCTCAAAGCTAGCTTTATGTATCTATCATGATTTCTGTTGGTCGATTCTTCCTGTCTTATCAGTCCCCTCCAAGTGAGGAGTCTCTCGACAAATAGCAAGCCCTTGAAAGCTTACAGCACAGAAAGGGGATCTGTGGATGAGTGAAGATGAGTTTAATCGCTAATGAAACTATCAAAAGAAGCCTTACTTTCTGTGTTTTCTACACCAGTACTGGTTTCTAATAAGGAGCTCTAGTAGCGTAGTAGTTACGAATCGGGCTATGAACCTCAAGGTCAGCAGTTTGAAACTACCAGCTGTTACGTGGGAGAAAGATGAGGCTTTCTGCTCCTGTAAAGATTTACAGCCTCGGAAACAACAACAACTGGTTTCCAATAGAACTCTTTGTGGTTTTCAGTGGTCAAGTCTTTGGGTTTTCCTGATCCTTCAAAGTGAAGTTCAAAGGTCACATCCTTCAAGCAGCTTTTCCTAATCTTTGCAAGCAGGTGGTCTTCACCTCCTCCACACTCCTCCCAAACTCCTGTGGTCCTGATGCTCTATAATGACTTGTGAGTTGCTACTATACTCCTAGAGGTACGGTCTTGCATTTTCTTAACTTTGGTCCTTCTCACTGAAGATCACCTCAAACTGTGCCTTCCACCCAAGATGACTCTCCACATGCGTGAAACAATCAACGCACGAGAATGGAGATGGAGATTGGGCAGGGCTTTCTGCAATAACTAGAATTGGTTCCTCTTGTAAAGGAACAGAAATAAATATTGTATGCAAACACTTACAAACGAACACTGGTTTCCCTTGAGCAGGTATTCCATAGGGAGGCAGCAGCAAGTGATTATCCCTTCCGGCTACTTTGGTTTTTATACTGGTTCTCCCCTCCCTCTGCCTGGTTTTCTGATTTGGACTTTTTGGTAACAGAACATTCTGTCATCATTTACTTTTGCTCTACATCTAAATTATTACTAAATACAGTTCAGCTGCCTAGCTTCTGATTGGTCATTTTCAAAGGAAACAAAGTTAGGTTAACAAAATACTAAGTGAAAGGCTGGCTTTGATTTCTATAGCCAAGAGTGTTTCCTGGGCATGGAGTCTTATAAAGAATCTCCTATTTGCCCTGGTTAATTTGATATTGCATTGCCCATAGTTACAGAGAACAATCCCCATCTGTACATCACCCACAGCTATTTCAGATTGGTAAACATGTTTGTCCTGATGGTTACTGAATATTTAAAAAGGTACCATCTCTTCCTGAGTCTTATTTCCCTCTGCACTTATGACTAATATAATGCTATTACATAGTGTGGACTTGAATGAGACAATTTTCTTTTAAAATAATTTCTCTCCATTATCTGGCTGTATGCAAGGGAGGGGAGGAAACAACATAAAATCACATGTAGGGAGATGAGGATTTTCAGATTGTTTAGTTTAGAAGTTCCACCTGGAAGATGCAGGGCACAACTTTGGGTATAGAATGCAGGACCCAAATACATAGGGAATCATTCAACAAGGAAGAATAGTGTTGTAGAGGGCACATCCCATGAGCCAAAGTCAGAATTTGCACATGTATCCTCAGCCCACCTTACCTCTTGTTTCTGTCCTCCAGCTGTAGTGTGTACACCACGTCATCAACAGCATGTGTTTTGGAGTTACTGTCTCCCCACTTTAGCTTCAGGCTCTGAGGACCAGATGCAGCACACTCCAGCCTAGGAGGCAAGGGTGGTAATGGCCGAGTTTTTGCTTTAATGAACTGACTAAATGGTCCAACTCCAATTTCATTTATAGCCTGAATTCTGATCCTGGAAAAAGTAAAAAATACAGACAATACAAGTTTAAGAAGCAGCAGTTCTTCCCTCAAAGTACACACTGCACAGAAAGTTCTTACCTGCCATATTGCAGATAAAAAAACAAACAAACAAAACAAAAACCAGTACGTGAAAGTAATTCTGGACAAATTGAGACCTGGGCTGCTCAGACAACAGCATATATTCTCCATTTATATACAAAAGCTCACTAGCCAGATACCCCTGAGTTCTTTAAATTAAAAATAAAATTATGATTTGTTGTCTGAGGGAAGGCATCCTAAACCATGCCTTTTGTATGGTATTCTGCTGTTGTTGCTGTTAAATACGTCAAGTTGGTTCTGACTCATAGCGACCCTACAAAGGGTTTCCGAGGACTGGCTGATGAGTTTGAACCAACCTTGCAGTCTGGTGCATTAACCAATAGTGCCACACCAAGACTCCATATATTATTCTAGCGACCCTTAAAACCACCACAAAATCCAATGCCATCAAATCAATTCTGACTTATAGTGAACCCTTTATGGAAGCAGACTGCCACATCTTTCTTCCATGAAATGCCTCATGGGTTTGAACCCCTGACCTCTCAAATGGGCAGCCAAGTGCTTAAAGACTATGCCATGAGGAATAATAATAGCATGATTTAAAATTGAATGGAGTTAAATGTATATGTAAAATAATGTTATTACTATTCCTAATTTTTTGTTCCTGTACATTCTCACTAGTAGACTGTGTGTCAGAATAATATACTGAACGCATCACTCCATCTTTGTCCTCAAAACCCTTCCTTCAGTGAAGGAAAGCTCCTGAAGCTTGCTGCTGCCTGCATTTGGAGGCCTGCACAGACCAGTAGCCTCCTCTGTCTCTCTGAACAAAGGTTTCAGCGACCCCTGCTGGTGCTTTCTCTCTTTGCTGGGCAATACAGACATTTCCTACATCTCTCTTCTCTCAAGCATCCTACCAGACTTACACAGCATCATCATCTTTAAGATCACTCCTGAATCACTCTACAGCTCCTCAAATCCCTTCATACCCTGTTTCTAGCTTTCTGGTAAAAATCTCTACTGAGACACCTCACTAGGTATACGTGTATCATTGAGGTGACTGAACACTATAGTGTCAGGGGTTTTAAAGGTCTCGATATTTAAACTTGATGTGAATTGTAAACAGAGTTTTAAGACATATGACAATAAAAAGAATATGAAGGGGCTTCAAAAAGTTCATGGAAAAATTCCATTACCTTTTTATTTCATTTTCCACAAACTTTGAAGTCCCCTTTTATGTTTGAAAGGGCTTTTAAGGAAGAGTTTACTTTAAAAAATATTCTTGTAATTCTGTTTTAATATACTGTTTATAATGATTGCTTGTGGTTAAATGGAATCTATTAAATATTACAATATCTAAATTCACTATGTTACTTCAAATTAGCCTGAATTATTCTAATGTAACCAATTTAAAGATTGCATCATTCAGCAAGTCAACCTAATACTATGCTTATAAATCACTCAGGGGGGAAAATGGGTTAATTGCAGGAGAACACACACCCTACCCCGTTTCTCCCATTAAATGTAGCTGCTAAACCTGGACAAAATGAATGGAGCAAGAACGTAAGATTCTGAAAAGTTAACAGAAGCAGGAGGACTGGGAGCCCAGAATTCAGAGTACCACCCAAACCCGCACTGAGCCGCCATTTTACCCCTCCATTTACCACCCAGCCTGGACTCAGAGCCCTTCAGAGAAGCCTCTTGTGCTGCCTCAAGGAGACAGGAGTGGTTTCCCAGTGATAGGAGAGGGCATTTCCTCGTTCCTCTCGTTTATGTTCTTTTCTCCATTCTCTCATGCTCAGTCCCTATGCAATCCCATCATAACAACTGTTTCAAGAACGAAAACCACAAGCTATCAACTGACAGAGAAAAATCATTTGGCAAAATTCAACATCTATGAATTCTTCTCAGTGATTAAAAGGAATGTTCTTAGGCTGAAAAAGGGCATCTACAGAAATACCTACAGTTAACATCACTTAATGAGAGAAGACTAAGTGCTTTCTCTATGAGATCAGGAATAAGATGAGAATGTCTATTTTCACATTCTTGTTTAATACCATATCTAAATCTAAAGTCCTACCGATGTTAAGTGCTCATAGCGACCCTGTATAAGGTTTCTGAGGATGTAAATCTTTGTGGGAACAGAAAGTCTTATTTAGTCAATGCAAAAAAATAAATAAAAAAACTGGGAGTGATGGTAGCAAGGAAAAACAAATGTCACTGAAGTCACAAAACACCACAGTTGAAAAAAATCAAACATTGTTCAATAAGCAGGGAAACACATGGTGCTTACAAGCAGGAAGTCTTCAACAGCTAGAATGCCAATTTTCCCCAAATAATCTATAGAGACCTGTTGTCACACTGCAGGAAAAGCACTGGACCATAATGGCAGTTTGAATCACAAGGGTGGAGGTTCAAAATCACCAATTGCTCCTTGGAAACCCTGTATAGGGGTTACTATGAGTCAGAACTGACTTGACAGCACTTAATAACAACAGCAATCTACGGATACAATGCAATTCTAAGAAAATTCTGGCAAGACTCTTGACAATTTATGTGGAAAAGTTAAACCAAATTTGAAAAACTAGAATAAAGTTGGAAGACTCAGTACCTGCTTTTAAGACTTTACTATAAAGCTACAGTAATCAAGACAGTGTGGTACTGATGAAGAGACAGACACATAGATCAATGCAACAGAATAGACTCCCAAAATAGACCCACACAAATATGGCCAATTGATTTTTTTACAAAGGTGCAAAAGCAATTCAATGGAGAAAGAATAGTCTTTTCAACCAATGGTGTTGTGACAATTTAGAATCAATCAAAAAAATAAATATATATGCCTCAACCTAAACTTCATACTCTTTACAAAAATTAACTCAAAACTGGTCACAAATCTAAATGCAAAATATAAAGCTTTCAGAAGCCCAAGAATGAAATCTTCGCTGATTAGGGAAAGAGTTTTTAGCTATCCTATCAAAATTATGACCCATAAAAGAAAAGAAGAAGAACAGTTAGACTTATTAAAAATGTTTCCAGTGCTAAGAGATTGAAGACAAGCTACATGCTACAAGAAGATACTTCCAAATTATGTATCTGACAAAAGATTTACATCTAGGATGTTTAAAGATGCTCAAAAGTTAACAGGAGGAAAACAAACAACCCAATTTAAAAAATGGGCAAGACTAGAAGAAATACTCCTAACACAGAGGAGATACAGATGCCCAATAAGCAAATAAAAAGATGTTCAACATCACTAACAATTGTTGTGTTAGGCACCATACAGTCAGTTTCGACCCATAATGACCCCTATGTACAACAGAATGAAACACTGTGCCATCCTCACAATTACTGCTACTCTTCAGCACACTGTTGTTGCCACTGTCTATTTCTCCTCATTTTGAGTTGTGCCCCATCAGCAAATTAAAAGTCCTGAAAGCTTTACTCCATTCCGGTCGTCATGGTCAACTCTCCTTTGAGGAGGCAGCCCTTCCCCAGTTGTATTTTGTGTGCCTTCCAACCTGAGGGGCTCATCTTCTGGCACTCTATCTGACAATATTCTGGTGCTGCTCATCATGTTTAGTATTCAGTATTCTGGAGCTATCTGACAATGTTTCACTGCTATTCATAAGGTTTTCAGAGGCTAAACATTCGGAAGTAGTCCGCCTCTCCTTCTTCTATGCCCGTCTTCGTCTGGAAGCTCAGCTAAAACCTGTCCACCATGAGTGACCCTGCTGGTATGAAAATACCAGTGGCATAGCTTCCAGTATCAGAGCAACATGCAAGCCACCACAGTGCAACAAACTGACAGATAAGTGGTGGTCACTGCATTTGTTGTTGTTGTTAAATACTGTGGAGTTGGTTCTGACTTATAGTGACCCTGCATAGTGTTTCCGAGGCTGCCAATCTTTATGGGAGCAGAAAGCCTCATCTTTCTCTCGTGAAACAGCTAGTAGTTTCGAACTGTCGACTGTAAGGTTAGCAGCCCGATAAGTAACCACTATGCTAGGAAAATGAAAATGAAAATCACGAGATACCACTAAATCCTTATTGAAAGTGCCAAACCAAACCAAGAACAAAAATGCAACCACACAACAAAACTTAGCAACATCAAGTGTTGACAAGGATGCCATATTTTACTGGTGAGAATGCATAATAGAAAACCGTTTGTTTACTATAAAGTTACTTAACATATTATTTACGTTCCATCAAGTCCATTCTGACTTGTATAGGGTTTCTGTGCAGTGGCTGGTAGGTTTGAAACTCCTACCTTGCAATTAGCAGTTTAGTGCTTATTTGGAGTCTAGTAAATCCCATTCCTAGGTATTTACTCTAGAGAAATTAAAATTTATGTTAACTCAAGATCCTGCATACAAATGTTTATAGCAATCCTATTCACAATCACCTCAAACTGGATCAACTCTGTCTCATAGTTTGAAAAGCAGTAAATACTTATCACTGATAAAGTATAGCAAAACATTCCATTAAAAGTACCTTCCTTTCCCCAGATTCTATTACAAGAGGGGACATACCAGGTCTCTTAAAGATAATGCAATATAAGTCTCTCAGTATAACACTGAAAATTAAAATAACCCTTATATCTCAATGTGAACCTTATAATCAAGCTTTGTGGTATTAAAACAAGAGGTCTCTTGTAAAGTAACAATACTTTCTGCAAAATGTAATCATCATGAAGCAGAAATTACTACCCTGGTTCTCTTCCCAGAAAAGGATTAAGACTCAGTCTTTCTTCCATATCGTACTAAATTTCTTCATCTACAAGACACATACTATGGTCTTTCTAACATCTAAACTATGGTTTCTTTCCTGTACACTGAACCTTCCTTCCCTATATTTTCAGGCAAAGATTCTTTCTCCTAGTTTCTATAGTCCTTCAGAGCCAAGCTCACCTTTCTTCCTGACAGTTTTATCACTTTGTACCATGCAGCTCAGAAGGCCCTTAGCTACTATAATACTCAAAAAGCAGTGAGGAAATGGGTTACTCAAAATTGTGGTTCTGCTCAGGAAAAAATAAAAAAGCTAGGATAGTTGAATAATTTGTTAGAATTTTTTAAAGTTTAGAATACAAATGTACCAAGATTTAAAAATAAATTTAGTTTTAATATTTGATTTCTTTTATAAATTCCCTTGTTTCTTTCAAAGCCTCCAGAGTATTTTGATAAATATTGGGCTCCAAAAAGAATACTATGGTATTGTTGAGAAAATTATCTAATACCTATAAGCATTTAGTTTCCTTACCAGTAAAGTAACAGTTTCCTTGTCAATAAAATGGAATAGTAACATTTTACTGTATTTACAAACAGGATTGCTAAATTAAGATAAAGGATCTAGGAAACGTCTTACAATTTTAAATATTTTATATTCTACCTTTACTACCAGAAAAGAATCCAACAGGCCAAAGCACCTTGGTGAACATTAAAGTAACAATTTATGGGGCTATAATTCCTACACCTTCTTTAGAGACAGTCATTTCTTTCCAACAGTAAGCACAACGTGCTGAAAATCCACCAGGAATGTGCGGGGCACACATAGGTGCGTCTTTATTTTAGATGCACTATTACCACTGCTCCCCAGCTGCTCCTCCGAAACCTTATAAGGGTTGCTATGGGTCGAAACAGACTCAATGGCACTTAACAACAACAATTACCATCACTCCATTTTATAACTTCAGTAATTTCCTGATAGAATCAATGTCTTTCCTTTCTCTGAACTGTGCCTAAGGACTCAGACTCAGGAATTGTGAAAAGACTGGCATATGGTGACTTCTTTTTACATCATCCTCAAGAAGGTGAGCTCTGGAACGAATGGAGACAATGTCAATGACAACATCGAGAATTTACTCTGTCCAAGGACAGGTGCTATGGAATACCCACTGCCACTGAGTCTGTTTCTACTCACAGTGATCCTAAATAGGGTTTCTGAGACTGTATATATCTTCATGGAGACAAATCACTGGCATCTTTCTACTGGGGAGCAGTATGTTGTCAGTTAGCAGCCAGAATGTTGTCAGTTAGCAGCCTAGCCCTTAGCCCACTGCGTCAACCTAGCCCTTTTCTGTTAGCAGCCTAGCCCTTAACCCACTGCATCACTAGGACTTCTTACACTGACCCCATAAAGTCGAATTACTCTATTTAATGAATGAAGAAATAGGTCTGGTTTGATTCATCATCTGCACTGATCTACACAGTGGGTAGTGGTCAGATTGGCACATGACATGAGTGGGCTCTAACACAGCTATAAATCCAACCGAAAGATCCTATAATTCAAAACACACTTTCAGTTCAAAAACAACTGTCTTTTGTCAAGGAAATAAAAAACATTTAGGACAATCAACAAGTTTGTTGTTAAATGCCATCCAGGTGGTTAAAACTCATAGTGATTCTGTACAGGGTTTCTGAGGAGCGGCTGGTGAGTCTGAACCACCAACCTTGAGACTGAAAAGACCCTGTGGTCCATTTTAGAGTAGCATAACCTTCTTTAATGTGTACACACACACACTCTGTCTTTCAACTCTGACACTATGTATATAAGTCTATTAAAAACAGAATGACTTTCAAAACAAACAGTCCTAAGTTGTGAAAGGTGATTCTCCTAAACCATGATCAGCCATAGTTAGTGTTTAGCATGTTGTAAGATAGGGTGGGAGGGAGTGAAGATAGGTTCTCCTGGATGAGAGTTTGGGAGGTCTAAGATGCAGAAGGAATCCTGGTATAGTGCTGTAGGATAAGCACTGAACCACAAGGTCGGTTTGAATTGCTCCTAGGGTCGCTATAAATCAGAACAGACTTGATGGCACTTAACAACAAGATTCAAAAGACGTTTTTTTGACAGTCTCTCTCCATCTAATTAAGAAGAGACCATACAGTAAAGAAGAGAATAATCAGCTAACTTCTGAAGTATGTTGTTGTTGTAAGTGCCATTGAGTAGGTTCCAACTAGTGACCCTGTATATGGTTTCCAAGGAGTGGTTGGTGAGCTTGAACTGCCGACCTTGCGTATTAACCCGTAGCACCACACCAGGAAGTAAAGATAGTTCAAATACTGAAAGGAAGAGATGATTCAGCGTGAAGTCACACAGAGACGGATTCCTGGAGGGGTGGCCAGAATTGGCTCTGGATACATCCCTGACTTCAACCAAGCTACATGCCCTGATGGCTCCTTGGTTACTCCTGCCACCATTTAGTCACCAGGCCTCAAGATTTGCTTTTTTTCCTGCCCTCCCTTGGTAAGAAAAAAGATCTTAAATGTTTTCCACTGCAGGATAATGTCACATTTCCATAATTAAGTCTACCAATACTCTATGTACAACCACTTTCCAGCTTCTTTTTTCCCTACCAACAGTAATAACACCTTTTTTACTGAGTGCTTTCCAAGTGCCAGATCCCATACTAGGTTCTTTCAATCTTATTTAAAACACACAACAACCCTATTAAGTAGTTAAAAATATTACTCCTATTTTACAGATCAGGAAACGGAGGCACTGAGAGTTTAAATAACTTGCCAAAGGTGACAGAGGCAATAAATGAAGCACCGAGGGTTGAAGCCAAGGCCACCTGAGTCCAGCAGGCTGCTACTTTTGAAGGCTTCAGGACTTGTCTCATAATAAAGCCCACCTGACTGCTATGATGAATGCTTTGTGATTCACTTCTTGGCAGCCTAACAGAGTTTGGCATATAGTAAGGACTCAGTACACGTTATTTTCATCTACTTTTTATCTAGCTAAAAGAGCATGAATGAGCAAAACAAACAAATCTAACTTAGGTTTGAGTTGTTTGCCCGCTCAGTATGAGTCAGACATATAATGAGGTTGCCAAAAAAAGTAATCTTAGGCAACCTTACTAACTGCTCAGTGTGGAGAATAAGGAAGGTGACAGTCTTGATCTGCCCTGAGCCTGGCAGCTAGACTATTCCTGGAGGCCTGGGTAGCACATGCTGAAGGGCCCGCTGAGAAATAAAAATCACCCTATGAAGAACAGGCTGGCGGAAGTTCTCGAAAACACATGCTAGTGAAGGCAGATTTGAGGCAAGTGAAAATAGTTAGGTAGGATACAACTGACTTTATAATAATGTTTGACAAACTTTGTTTTCCACAAACTGTGGTCTCCAGGAATGGGGCTTAGACACCTGTATTTTGCAAAAGCTCTTTGGGTGATTATTACATACTCGTACATTGTTGTTGTTGTTGTTAAGTGCCATCGAGCTGGTTCCAACTCATAGCTACCCTGCATAGGGTTTCCAAGGAGCAGCTAGTGAGTTTGAACCACTGATCTTGCAGTTCAAACTGACCTTGTGGTCCAGCACATTATCCTGTAGCACAAGGAATCACAACTCTAGAGAGGTTCTCGAAGTTTAACAAGCATTAAAATCTCATTGAGTGGTAATGAAAGTACAGAGTGTCAGATTCTCCCTAGAGTTTTTAATTCATTGTTGTTAAATGTCGCCAAATCAGTTCTGACTCACAGTGATCTTTGTATAGGGTTTCTGAGGAGCGGCTGGCGGGTTTGAACCACCGATCTTTCAGTTCGCCACTGGGTGCTTATCTTACAGTGCCACATCATTAAGGCCTGAGAATTTGCATTTTAACAAACTTCCAGGTGATACTGATGATCTGAGAAGCCCTGTTCTAACAGAAGTCAACTGGGTTGACTTTAGATGTAGAGAGATTTTGACAAAATATAAAGGAAACATTATTTTAAAATGTCATTCATGAACAGAATGGACTGACTGGCACACACTCAATGCAAGGCACCGGGAAGTGGGGCAGCAGGTGAGCGGATGTCTCTCCAGCTGGCAAAACCGCAACTTGGCTGGAAGCATGCAAAGCAAGAGTGTTGGTTCTGTTTTTAATGTGTTTTTTTCTCTCTCTTCCCTCAAACCAAAACAGAAGTTTAATTTCAAACTCAGTTCTAAGCTTAAAAGTAATGCCTTTGAAAACAGACTGAATTTGCCATATACAATATCTGCACGTCAATGGGCAGTTTTGCAAGCACCAATGGAGAAGTAATGGATTGACTGAAAAAACTCTTCATGTGTTATATTTAAGTTTGCTGGGGAGAAGCATAAGTCTGTCCCCGCAAGAGAAAAACAATAGATTCAACGTGCGAACAATGTATAACTGCTTAAGTCTACAAAAGAATACTCCCCTCCCTTCCCCGCCAAAAATAACAAGCAAAACAAACAATTTATCCAGGCTCCTTGGCCTGCTTATTTAAAATATTTCAATCCACATTTTTATCCCCAAATTTCAGTTTTCATTCACTTATATTTTAACCAATTTTGGAGACAGAAAAAGGTGAGGTAAAAACATTGACAGGAAGAAAATTACACCCTTAGTTCCTTGACATACTTATTATGTATTTTACCATGATTCGTCAATTGTATTTTTAAAACATAAAAAACCAATATTGTGGATTAATAAAAGTTCTACTATATAGAATTCAACTGTGTACTGTAGAAACTAAATTGAACACAGGTTGCTCTTAAATATGAATTATCTTAATAGCTTAAATATGAAACATCAAATTTAATTGTTGACTGGCCAGCAAAAACTTTATCCAAATCTTTTATTTTCTGGACCAAGACACAGACACACACAGTAAGGTCAATAATTGGACATTTTCTGAGCTATTCAATTTTCAATGAACTGTTTCAAACCCTCCAAAATACCCTGTAAGATTAAAAAACGACATCCTCCCAATGTACTTTCTTTCAACTCAATATACAAGCCTTCGCAAAGTAATACCACATTGGATTACTTACGTCACATTCATGAAATGCTTTTTAACCCATGTCTGTAGTTTTACTATCCAAATATGAGCCCAACCTTACATAGTTTCTACATTACTAAACAATTTCATCTTCTCCATAACATAATTGGAGGTGCTTTCTAACGTGACTTTACATTAACTATTTATGTGGAAGATGTTTTGGTAATGTTAACTGTAACTGGCATTTCCTCATTAAGCAAATATTCTCAGCATCTCAACATCCATTCATTTGAGCCTTAGAATTCTTTTTAGAAGTCATCTGACATAAACTGACTAATAAAAGTTGACACAGCTTCTACAAATCTCACAGTATTACAATAATTTAAGACACTAAGACATGGCACCTTAAAAGCATCAACGTACTTTGGAAGGCCAGTCCCTGGAGAAAGACATCAACGCCTGGTAGAGGGTCAACAAAAAAGAGGAAGACCTTCAATGAGATGGACTGACACGGTGGCTGCAATAATGGCCTCAAATCTACCAATCAATGACTATGATATGAGGAGGATACAGAGCCAGGCAGTACTTTTTCTGTTTTGCACAGGGGTGCTATGAGTCAGAACCAACTTGATGGCACCCTAACAACAAGGTAGGGCACGAAGTTAGAAAGAATCAACACCTCACCCAAAAAACCCCTTTAATAAATTTGGTCTGAATTTTCTGAGGACTCACCTGAGAATTTGAGCACACTCCAAAGTAAACATGAATACTGATCATCGTGGACAAAAAGCCTCCTAGTAATTCCCTGAACAAGCACAGCTTTGTCATAGGTCTTCTGGCCTGAGGGACCATGCTCAGGCAATATTTTGGATCTGTTTGAACTGCAAGGTCAGCGGTTCAAGCTCACCAGCTGCTCTTTGGAAACCCTATACAGGGTAGCTATGGGTCAGAACTGAGTTGATGGCACTTAACAACAACAACAGTCTCTTAAAGGGGAGTCCTGGTGAGGTGTTGAAGGATAACACTTGACCCCAACGCTGGTTTGAACCACAAGGTTGGTAGTTCAAACTTAGCAGTCACTCCTTGGAAATCATATACAGGGTCGCTATGAGTCAGAACCAACTCAACAGCACTTAACAACAATAACAAATTTATTTAAGTATAAGATGACCTCAAGAGATAATTTCTGTTTAAGGTTTAAAGAGTATCTAGTGTGATAGTCTAGGGGATTCCTCTGGTCTCAAATGGTCTAGTAAACTCTGAATTTTTTAAGAGTTTGAATTCCGTTCTACATTTTCCCCCATTCTGTCAGGATCCATCTATTGTGACCCTAATCAGAATAACTGCTGGTGGTAGCCAACAACAATGGTTAGATGAGGTCATGGTGCAACAAGAAGTCTCTGAGAAGCAGCTGGGAGATGACATTCCCCCCTTGCAATTTCCCCTTAAAGGTTTACTTCCTGGTCAGGTGTTCTTAGAGCATTTTCAGTGGGGAAAGTTCCTGAGTACAATTCTGGGTTAGATCATCTCTCTATTTACTCAGCACCTGATTAGAGTGCTCTAGTCACAATTGTTGTTGTTGTTAAGTGTCGTTGAGTCGGCTCCAATAGGCACTTAATATTTCCTCAGCAAACAGGCATGGAGAAGACTGAGACTGGTTTTCTGGGATTGGCTATAAAGCTAAAAATGAAACTTATTTTATATGGGCTCTTCAGCTGTATGAGCGATGTTCTTGTTGTTGTTATTAAGTGCCATTGAGTCGGTTCCGACCCACAGTGACCCTAATATAGGGTTTCCGAGAAGGAACTGGCAAGGTTGAACTGTCAACCTTACAATTCAAATGGCTTTGTAGTTTGGCACATTAGCCCACAGCACCACACCAGGACTCCGACATGAGCCATAAATCCCCCTTTACTCCGTTTCTACCTCAAGTCCCACTTCCTCCAACCATCCTTGACAACTTGTAACCATGGGCCTTCCTCTCTAAAATCCAACAGGACTTGGCACATAGGCATTTCCATCTTGAGGGGTCATAATCACCTATACTAATCTTGAATTTCTATTTAGTGTTCCTCAAGTCTGTGAGTACTCTGAATATATGGATGTTTAATTGCTGCTTCACAGCTCCACAGTCTAGAGTGTTATGCCCAATTTTGAAAGAAAGCCAACACACACACACGACTGTTTTTAAAATTAAAATAGATACACTTACAAAATGGATATGACTTATTCATAAGAGAAAGATTTGGTAAGAAAGAAAAAGAGAGACAGAGGTTATATGACCTAGCTGGACAGAACTTTTACATCTTAAAAGTGATTTCTTTCTTCAGCTTCTGGGGGTCATAAGGAATAGTCTGCTGGTCTACAGAGTTAGAAAACATTGCAGCAAGTTTAGTTACTGCTCCTTCACTTTCTCTGCCTCACTCCAGCAGGAAACCAGTTTTGAAGGATGGTGATTTGATAAGGATGAAAATGAATTCTTATTGTGCACATGCAATGAACTTCTGGGTTCTATTGTACGCATTTAATAGTCATCCATGCTTTTACGCCTCACAACACTTTTGTGAAGTAAACACTCCTTGTCCCTTCATTTTAAAGAAGAAACAAAGATAAAGAGTAACTAACTTACTTAAAGACACAGCTGTTAATGACCTGATTCTGAATCTATGCTCGACAATACCTTGTTGAGAAAACATTTAGTTTGACAAAGGGAAATGCCCCAATGGGACCCTCCGGTATAATAATAACTATAGTCCCATAATCTCAACCTTTTCATTTTGAGTGGGCTATGGCAACTGGGGGGAGAGATAAATCATTTTGAATACTGACGGGTTATGATGGAAAACAAGAAGTGTGGGAAAAGGAAGGTGGGATGGCTGGCTCCCAGTAGGAACTCTGAGGGGAAAGAAAGGGATGCTAAATGAAGATGTCAACTGAGTTTTGTGGAGTGATGTGTGATATAACTTCTCTTCTCTGGTCCCCCATGGGATTCTGAGTAATATCTGTATCACAAATGCTTTGAAAACTTGTAGCTGCTTTTGGAGAATCCGAGAAATGGCAGAGTACTGCTTTGGGTGGGTAAGTGCATGGGCCTGAGTCACAGTGAAAAGACAAAATGGTCACCAAGAGGCCAAGAGCAGGAACTGGCATACAGGGAGGAAGGCAAAACTGTTCCTCAGGGGTTAGGAATTTTATATACATTTGTAGTGCATTCCTAAGTATAAAGCAATACAATTATGTAAGCTATATTTGCATTCAGTAATTTTCAATATTACTAAGGGTAGCTAGCTTACCTGTCGAGCCTTTGGAACCCTAAAGATGTGTAGCTTTAAGTGCTGATGTGTTGAAGCAGCTTAAATTCTATTTCCCTTAGTACAGACTCACCTGTAGGTGGTTTCTGGAAGGAGATCTTTGACAACGTGGCTGGTGGTATTGCCCACAGTGAAGCTTGTGTCTCCCAGGTCAATATTGTACGCAAGGATTTCAGACCCATTATTGCACGGCTCTTCCCAGTTCAGTACAAGGCACACAGAAGGTGAATCAGGATAGGCGCTGATGATCTCCTCCTCCAGGACACAGAGAGTGGAGACAGGGTCGGGGGCAGATGCTGGTGTCTGGCAATGGACAAGCTCACTATACGGCCCTGGTCCTGCTTGATTGACAGCCTAAAAACAGAACAGCGGGATAAAGCTCACAACACATCACTAGCAGACACTCATGTCTCTATGTTGGGTGCTATTAAACACAAACAAATACATAATTTGCCTCTAGAAACACATGTAGAAATAAACTCTAGAAAATGTTCACTGCAATCTAATCACCACTGTTCAAAGAATGGCAAATACATAGTAAAGCAAAACATATGACCATCATCATCTCTTATGGAAAATAATTACATTACAATAATTGTACAATGATGTTTTACATTTGCACGGCCCATTCATTTCAGTTTATCTACTGTCTGATGTGATCTTGAAAATAACTCTCTGATAGAGGTATAAAGAGTGGCAAATATTCTGATACATTTCACAGAGGAAGAAACTCGGAGACCGATGAAATAATGTAAGCCCCAGATTCAGAAGCAAAGCTGGGAATGGAAATCAGTTAGTTTATGTGATTTTTAAACAGTGCTGCCCTGAAACAGTGGTAGGAATTTTTAAAAAGATATCTACTATTTTTACATGAATGCAAATTGACACGTCTGCAGTCAATTATCAGTCCCATCTGTGTTCACCTGAGAGCAATGCCTGACACTTAAAATCACTTACTCCCTGCACTTTCAAATACTTTACCGTTTACTGTCTCCAGGATCCCCACACTCTTGTTTATCCTCCTACCTCAACTGCTACTTCTTCTCAATCATCTTTGCTGGCTGCTTACTCATCACTTTGGAGCCCTGGTGTGGCACTGTGGGTTAACGTGATAGATTGCAAAGTTGGTTTGAACTGCAAGTCGGCGGTTCAAATCACCAGCCACTCCTTGGAAACCCTATACAGGGTCGCTGTGGGTCGGAACCAACTGAATGGCACTGAACAACAACGCATCACTTGAATTTCTTAATACTGATGAGCCCAAGCTCAATCCTTGAATACCTCTTCTTTTTAATCTTCACTTCAATTCTCGAAGATTTCATCCTGTTTCATGAGGTAAATGCCATCTACCTTCCACTACCAAATGTATACATGTAGCTCAGATCTTTGGCCTGAACTCCAGTAGAGTGTATTCAGCTGTCACATGATGAACATCTCCACTTTTATGTCAAAGAGGCATCTCAAACTCAAATGATTACCCCGAGCTTTTAATTTTGGCTCCCATCTCCCTCCCATCTCCCGCACGTCCTATAGTCTTTCCCATATTCCTAGTTACTTACGTCACAACACTGAGTCATTCTTGGACATCTCTTCCTCTCATAGCCCCAATCCAGGTCATCAACACACTCTCTCTCAACCTGGCTACTGTGAGGACCCACTAACTAGTGAAGTGTCCGATCAACAGTAGGCACGTCACTTCCTATCTTCCCATTGTGAAAAACATACAAAATACAGTGAAACCTGTGAGAGATGAAACTCAACGAGACTACCTTGCTTTCCAAGTCTGGCAAGTGCTCCACCTTTGACAGGCCTTACCCCTTTCTCTATTGCTTGTTTTAATGAAAATGTCTGAATTTTCCTGATGGGTTTCTACCTTACATAGGTTCCAGCTTTCCCAGGGTTTACTGTAGCACCTTTTCTACTTATTAAAAAAAAAAAATTTCAAATTTGAACTAATTTTAGACTTACAATGAAGTTGCAAATATATACTTCCACTTTTTCCAATAATGTTCTTTTTCTATTCCAGAATCTTACCCAGGACACCACTTTCTTCTACCAGCTTGGCTCTATGGAAAAATGTTTTCTTGATCGAAACTACTGGTTCAAAAGTACATTCTATTAAATAATATATCTGTAATACACAGTATACCTCATGTGAAAATAATTATTTTAGTATATATAATCAAAACATACTAAGGAAAAGCACAAAGTTTTTCTGTGTAAACAAATGCTTCACTTGATTTTTATAAAACCACAATGCAGGTATTATGTTTTTTGTTATTGTTGTGGGCCATGAAGTTGTGTATGACCCATAGCAACCCTGTACAGGGTTTCCGAGGCTGTAAATCTTTATGGGAGCAGAAAGCCTCATCTTTCTCCTGCAGAGCAGCTGGTGGATTCGAACTGTTGACCTTAAGGTTCGCAGCCCGATTCATAACCACTATGCTACCAGAGCTCCTTTTATATACACACACACACATATACAATACTTCAAGTTCTAAGGAGCCAAATATTCAAAGCATACTTGGGTTTAACCTGATTTTAGAGTAACTTCAAATGTAAACAACTCACATTTGGTCACTAAGACAGCAGGAAATCATACAGGCTCAGAAGTCCTTTTTCCTAACCTATTTCATTAGCATAGCAATGGTGGTCTTAAAAACACTTTTTCTTTCAAAGGGTCTGCATCAGTTTATGACAAATTAAGTACACTTATTACTTGAAAATATTTTTTTACTTCTAAGCATAAAAACAGGGAGACAAAAATATTATGTAGGCTGTTTCTTATCCGTGTATCCTTTAAGGTGTAAATTTGGGAAGCCAATGCTAAGTGACGACAGAACCATGACAGGAAGAAAGAAAAACATTGTAAAGAGACCCAAAATGCAAACAGCACAGTGGAGGGAGGCTACTCACAGTGGTGATGGGGTCAGACAGTCTTTATTTATATCCTTGCCTTGTTCTGCGAACAGTGTGGCATATAATCTACCCTTTCCCCAATGACTCGGCATCGTTACTGTAAAGACGAGACCATGCGCAGTGACCCTGACTCAGTGACAAAGGGGTATCTATGTCCTATGTACTCCATCTGAGCAGGAAGTAAAGTGTACAATAAAAGAGTTCGATCAGAAATGTTTATGATAAAGCAGACTTCATAATTTAACAGATAAGCTTCAGCTACCTGGAAAATTAATTTGCAAATAGAATCTTTTCTCCAAAAAGGCTAGGGAAATGGAATGTGGTACTTGGTATAAACAATTTGGTTCATGCCTTAAATCAGGTGGAAACCTTAAATCCAGCATCTCTGCTTCTTTATTTACTTAAATGTAAGTGTGTGTGAAGATAGAACTCCTCCTCAAGGTCAAGTACCTTAGCTGATTAATCTTTGTCTTCTGATCCCGATCATTCTGATCATCTTGATCATCCTTTGATCCTGGTACAAAGTAGTACTCAGGAAATGTTACTGAGAACATGGAAATAAATGGACAAAGATCCCTATCTTCTCATCAAGATAGTCAGACTATGTGAAGGGGAAAAATACATTTGTCCAAGTCAATAAAGTGAATTAAAAGCAAGCCCAAGATTATTGTCATTCTGAGAGGGTCAGTAGCTTTGTTCTGACTTTATTCTGCTTGGTCTCTGTTGTGGAAGATTAGAGATAGCTGGGGCGTGAGGCAGGGTCCTGAAATTTAATACAGACCAGTCGAAATTACTTTAATATGTGTTTTTGGTTCCATTTAGCCAGCTGGCACATAAATTTCCTGTCCTTTGCCAATTCTGTCTAAGTGGCTTGCCCAATGAAATGTGCATCTCAGGGGAATTAAGAGGGAGGCATCATCCATTAGACACTGTACCCGCCTTTCCCTTGGACTTGACCATTTTATCCAGTGACTTCACAAGATTCATGGACAGTGGGAAGTAGAAGAGAGAAGAATACATTTACGTTCTTAAATTTCACAACCTCCTAGACAAATACAGATCACTTGCAAAACAGCAAAACAAACTTACCTCAACTTAAAAGGATTCCTTTTTCCCTTCTTTGAGTAAAATTCTCATAGTGTTTACCATGGCACACTAGTGTGTGAGTCATGTCTGAAGTAATGCCAACCCACCTGTAGTCTACAGCAATACTGTGCAGCAGGCAACAGATCTCTTATTTCAAAGCATGTTTCTATCCCGTCATAGATGAGTTCTAAGGAGTCTTCATCTTCTCCCCATTCCAATCTGTACCCAGAGACATCAGCACCAGAGTTTTCAGGACTCTGGAAATCAGACATGTAAGTAGTTGATAACTCCATCCAGAAAAAATTCCTACTATGTTTATATTCAACTAATGAAACTGAGAAAGAAAGCATGATGCCCCAGAAAATTTCAAATACATATGAATAACATGAGAGGGGTACTCAGTTTCCTTTCAATTAGGATTAGGGGTAAAATGTATAAAATTCAGTATGATTTATAAGCAAGTGCCAAGGGAAAATGCTGTGTAGAAGTGGGGTGGGGAGGCTTGGAGAATCACCTGTATGTTCATTTCGGCTTTGCAAGTTCATCACAACTTACATTTGGGGTAAAGTAGAAGACACAAAAACTGATGCAGAATTTGTGCCTGACTTACCTCCCAACTCACCAGGACCCATCCATCAGGCGTAAAAGAAATACAAGGTGCTTTGCATTGTCCTGGGGGTCCTGCAGCAGTGGTGATTTCTGATACATCAGAATAGGGACCATACTGAAAAAGAAACACACACACACAATCTCGTATGTACAGATATATATGCAGGTTTCTGTGAATACATTTGCATGTAAGAGCTCATCATTAAATAAGGGGTGTAGTTGTTAGCAGCCATCTAGTTGTCTTCCAACACATTCCCACCTCAATGGTAACAATGAAACAAAATGCTGATCATTCCCATGAATGATTGTAAATAGTTAAGTAAGCCATTCTTCCTAGTCTAGTTTAGTCTGGAAGCTCCATTGAAACCTGTTTGGCATCATAGCAACATGTAAGTCTCTTCTGACAGAGAGTGTTGGACATGCAGATGTGCAATGACCAGGAACTGAACTTGGGTTTCCAATATGGAAGGTGAGGAATATACCACTGAACCTCCCATGGCTGATTTTCAAAGCAACTTGTTAGAAAATATCACCTAATGGCTTTCATTTGACTGTGTATAAACAAATTTTTCTCCTTCACACATTCCTTGTGGGTAAAAATCTTATGATATATGTACAAGGGAACTTCAAATCGTTCATAGGAAAATGTAACTAGAAGACAATGGAATTTCCTCACAAATTTTTTGAAGCCCCCTTGTGTATATGTATATGGAGTCTTGGTGTGGTACTATGGGTTAATGCAATCAACTGCAAAGTTGGTATGAACCACAAAATCAGCAATTCAAGCTCACTAGTCGCTCCTCAGAAATCCCATAAGTCAGAACTGACTCGATGGCACTTAACAACAACAAACATATATATATATATTATCCTAAGGATTACAAAGGTGGCTTACCAACTATTTTTCCTTTACTACAACTACAACATCAGAAACAAAAACATATGATTCCTGACCTACTATGGCATTAACATTTCTCAGAGGGGATTAAACAAAACTAAGTCAGATGCACACTGCAGGTTAAATTTTAATGCATAAAAATGTACTTGGAATTGATAGTTGATTATCAGATTCTGGGTTTCCTTTTAGGTACTGGTACTTTCCATTTTGGAGTCTAATGCTCCTGTATTGATTTCTCAGTGTGTTCCCCCCACCATCTCAACTACTAGAGGTTTATAGTTTTGTGTTACACTGAGTGATCATATTGCTCAGAGTTGATAATCACTAGAGACAATACATTTTGAGACAATGGTACTGCCCATTTCCATATGGAACAGGTGTAGTTCAAAGAGTTGGGGTAAAGAGTAAATTGATTTCCAAGCTAATGAAGAATGCGTCTCAAAATGAAAAAACAATATTTAAAATAATCACGCCTCAGTTTTCCAGCCTAACTTGCAAATATACATGGGAAGTCTTCTGATATGGATCTCAGAGGATGACTACAAGCCAAATGTCTAGTTAGCTTTGAATCTAACAGAAATGAACAAAAGCTGGAGATATTTTCTGTCTATGATCAGTCATGAAAGGAAAGAGAGCTTAATCCTCAAAGCAATCCATCTGCACATTTGTCTTTGTTATAGCAGAAATCCCCTGAGATGCTTATGGGGCAGAGAGCAAATTAAGGTCTCTGTAGTATCTGCAGTGGTCACCATACATCCTCTTTGCATTTACATAATGAGTTTTGGACAAGCTAAACCTTCTTACCAGTATATTTTTATTGTTTAGTTTTTCCTTTTAAGTATCTGAGCTGTTTCTGATTTTTTTTTTTTTTTCATCAGAGAAGAGAAGAAATTTAGCTCCTAATCTGAGACCTTACTTCAGATATCAAACCATAAGGAGCTGCATTTCTCCATTCAGTGGTGGTTAGCGTGGAACTAACTAAAGATACACTTAATCTCCATTCGAAGTGCCTTGAAAGTGACCTCCAACAACTAGAAAAGGTCACAGTCAGCTTAGTGTCACTGTCAGCTGGGCTTCTCTATTGTATTTTATAATGAAGTACATTTATTCATTTGTTTACATGGAACTCATCGATGGGACTCACTGGCAGTGTTGGGGGGCATTAGCCTCTGCCTGCTTTACTTTAACCATTCTGCCCATCTCTGACACACCAAGAGGCTCCACAGCTTCTGGACCACCTAGTTCTCATTAAGAACCTCCCCAAATCTACATTTCTTTCTTTCTTTTTTTGTTTTAAACTAACAAAGCACCATTCTATGGATACAATACAGATGCATGTGCTCTGAACTTCTGATATCCCACACTGACAGCTCCAAACAGAAGGACACCAGGCCAGGGAGTTCCAAGGTCTTCACCAGAAACAAACACAAACAAATAAACTGGCCTGCCCAGCCTCCACCTCACTCCATTTAAAAACTGAGCTATGGTACTGTTTATTAGCTCAGAGTATGAGGTAAAGAATAGTGCATAGTCCTAATATCCTAAGGGGTCCTGGTGAGTCACTAACCCACCAGCTGCTCCTTGGAAACTCTGTACAGGATTGCTATGACTCAGAACTGACTCGATGGCTCTTAACAACAGCAACAATCTTCTAAAACTGATACATACAGTCAACCAGAGGATAGGAAAGTATTCTAGAAACTACCAGATGTATCTACAACAGAGTAATGTTCTATACTTACCTTGAGCTCTATCTTGATAGACTGATAGGACAACAAAAGAAATGAAAATTTTCTAATGCTGAACTGAGTCTTTGAAATCACAATTCTGAGATGGGATTAATACATTACTTCTTTAATGACTCTCAAGGTTGGACAGATAACGCCACTGAGGAATTTCTCAACTTAGTACCTCATTCAATTTTAAGTCACTGTTGTTGTTGTTAAGTGTTGTCAAGTTGGTTCTGACTCACAGTGAGCCTGAGTAGAGTTTCTGAGGAGTGGCTTGGGCTTTTGAACCACTGACCTTGCAGTTACCAGTTTAGTGTTTATCTGGCAGCACCACAGTGTATATAAAATCTTGTAAGGAGCACTGGTGGTGTAGTGTTTGTTAAAGAGCTCAACTGTAAACTGAAAGGTTGATCATTTGAAAACCACCAGCTGCTCCATGGGAGGAACATGTGGCAGTGTGCTTCCATAAAGATTTACAATTTTGGAAACCCGATGGGCAGCTCTCCTCACTGTCCTATATGGTCTCTATGAATCACAATCGGTTCACAGGCAGGGGTTTTGTTTGTTTGTTTTTTATAAGTCTAAGAGGCTTATATTTTAATTAAGGTGTTGGGTCTTAGACTTACCCCTCCGTCATTCAGAGCCCTCACCCGGAAGCGATACACAGTTCCGGGAAGCAGGTGTCCAACCGTGCACTCCAGGTCGGGCCCGTGGTACACCTCTGAAGCTACATCCTCAGGCTCTGTCATCTCCACACTGTACTCTGAGACCTCACAGCCACTTTCAGATGCAGGAACATCTGTAGGTGGAGAATTATATTCTTTTCAGAACATTTTTATGTTTCCAGTTGACCACCTCACACCTGTCTTTCCAGTTTACAAAATATAGATGGCCTGTCTTCAGTATATCTCTTAAAAGAGCAACCCCTATCTCCAAAACATCAAAAAGAAAAACAAAAGAAAAATGTTTTGATTGATATGGTCCATACTTTCTCCACAGCATGAATAATTTTTAAAAATTAAAGTATAATAGTTAATAAAAGTACTTCAAAATAACAGGAGCATAAGGCCAATCTTCTCATTTCCTTATATGTAAAGGTAAAGGGAAAAAGAAGGAGGGAAAAAATCTCTTTAACTTGAAGTCAAAGTTAACTACCTAACACTGTTTCGCTAAATGCAGGTGTATGATACCAAATTGACACAATATTTTATTGTTTTAGACACAAATGGTGGGAAAAGGAGTCTGTTAGAGTTCTATAGGTTTATACTTATAACTTTACATGATATAAACTGCTGATAGGATAGGGAATACTAATATAGCTTGAGTAAATACTGAACAGGAACCACACACTGACAAAGCAGACAGAGAGAAGAAGAAATTCGCTACTGCCCTATGGGAACATTCAGTCTCTGAACTGAGCATAATGTTCTTCTTATGAATAAAGCTGAAAAATTCCTGAAAAGGATTGGCTTGCCTACTCTGAAACATTCTCTGGAAAAGTGTCCTCCAAAGGTCAGGAGACAAAGAGTATGTCTGACCCCACGAGGAGTAAGAGGATGAGGGATGGTACAGGGGAAAATACAAAACCAAGCCAACGTGCATTAAGGATAACATGGACATTTTCAATAGGAAAAAAAAAGTTCTAGAATTAAGATGTGAAATTTAACTATAAACCATTAAGTCTTAATCTCAAATTGTCAATGCCAATGTGAAGATTTGTACACTCACCCCACTCTAAGTGGACTTCTTTGTGCTTTGGTCTACCCAAAACCCTCGGTGGTCGGCACTGACCTGGTGCAATGCTTAGTGTGCGAACTGGGAGACTTTCAGAACACTGTGGAAGAAACACCAGAGAGTCATCTTTTAGTACGATCTATTAATTAGACCACTACATACCAGGCAAAAGCCACTCCATAAATGTAAATGCTATCAAAAGGAGGTTTTACACTGAATATGTACACATACTACTATATGCTTTTTATAATATATAAGGCCTTTGTGTGTGTGTTTTAACTGTAGATGTATACTGCATACCAAACTAGTAAAAACAAGAATGATTATATCTGAAGTCAGATTAGTAGATATGAGTGTTGTGTATATCCTAAGTACATGATTATTTCACTCTAAACACAAATTAGAAAGACCTTTCATGAGGACAGAAAAGAACACAAAATAACAGCTGGATGAAAATTTTAAATGGTGTCATAAATAGCCAACCAGTCACGTAAAGAGCAGAAAAGCAAATCAAGTTGCTATGAATCAACTGAGTCTAACATTAACTGGCAGGTTTTGTCAAGACTAAAATAAGTAGGCCTTCATTTATTCATTATCTGTCTGTACTTGCATGTAAGGGTGGTAGTGTGGAAGCTGACCACCATTTTGACACAAGGAAAAAAACATAGACCTATGTAAACCAATCAAACTAAATCTTCTCTGAAATGAATGGTGCTGAAGAGACTCATTTTTTATTTTATTACTTTTTAAAAAAATAAATACAAGCAGTACAACCATTTGGTAACATTCCATAGCACTTCACATACACTTGGCACCCAGAAGTTCTCTGTGGCTTGGATTTGGTTGTGCTCCACCCTGGGAAGCAAATCCAGAGAGCGCTGGGTCTGCATAAGGCTGAACCAACAGGACTTTCTTCCAAAGAGTTCATCTGTATAGGCAATCTAGATACCATAGTACCAATGGGGGTGGAGGTCTGGGAGAGAGATAATCTTAAATAGATGTTGTGTCAGACTAACAAAAACTAGGTACCCAAATGGCACCCTCTTGAAAAGTCAAACCAATTTGAGATTATAAGCTACTTTTTATCCCACTCTCTAAACAGTAATTGTTCTAAGCCATAATGTTTAATGTCTCTATAATTAAAAATTTTTTTTACCGTCTTCTTTTGTATCCACTTTTCTGAAAATAAGCTAAGTTCTTTCAGGCAACAACCTCATTTCTAGACATGGTTATTATTAGTTATTTTGAACCTGTATCAGCACTGTGGTTGAAAGTGAGGCCTCAGACATGTTAACTGGTCTAAACTTAAAACAAATAGTAGACAACAATAGAAGGGGGACTGTCTACAGATGTGCAAGCTGGGCACTGCCCAACTGCCAGAGGTACCATTCAGTGCCATTTTCATAAATTTAGATGGTTTTTTAAATTTTTTCAGCAGATGGCAGTAAAGTACCTTGAGGAAGGTATGTCTCAAACTGTCACCAAACTGCTCGATGTGGTACCAGGAGAATTGTATAAGAGGTCGTATCTTTGACTCTGAAGTGTATGCTTTTCCATCACTGCAATACTCAACAAAGCCCCCAGATGATGCAAATTCCAGACAACACTCACTTTGAACTGTCACGTCAAAGTCTTCAGAGAAATAACTAAGTGACAAATGTACCTAAATGGACCACAATTCAGTTGAGAATCATTTAGACCCATCTTTTATGTCCTCTAAAATGCAACTGTAAAAGGCGCTATTTTTCATTCCCTACTGTGAAACCATGGCAGGTTTCATTTTCAAGATGCAATTCTAACTCACAATTTTATTCTGATGTTATAAATAGGCTATCCGGATCTGACCAAAGTTGTTTACTTTATACTGCAGCAAAACCAACCTGACTGTGTCCACCAGTACTGATGCAGCATGCTCGCAGTTTGTACAAAGTGCCTGGTTTCAAGTGGGTCAAAGTGTATTCTGTAGCCGATCCACTGTAAGCCACTTCCCACTGATTCGCTGTAAAACAAGGTACATGTATGAGTTTATGGCTTTTGTAAAAATGTAACATTATCTACCATTACAGATAAGAAAAAGCCCCCAGTCGTTTCCATGAAAACCAGTACCTACTATTTTTTAAAACAGCCATAGGAATCTTTGAATTCCTGATGTGGTGCTGTAGGATAAGCACTAGATGGCTAGCCACAAGGTCAGTGGTTCAAAACCACCATATGCACCATGGAAACCCTATAGAACATCACTACGAATTAGAACTGATTCAATGGCACTTAACAACAACAACAACAGCATGGAGCTCTTTTCCCCTTTCCTTTACTAAAATAACATGGCGTCATTTTTAATACTTAGTACTACTGGCCAGACCAATATCCCCATGATTACATTTGCTCAGGGTTGGATGCTGGAAAGCACGTGAAATTCGTGTTAAGCTCCTTTGACCACTGGGGTTGAGATGAAGGACAGTACTGAGCAAACTGTGACAAGCTCATACCTGTGGGAATTTCCTACCTTGGTCCTACTTCCATTAATGCAATGTTTCCAAGGTTATTTCACAAAAGCCTTTCACTACATGGGGTTGCCTTAAGGAAAATGCTTTAATCTATTCCATAGATTAATCTATTCCATAGTCACTAGGGTAACTTCAAATTTTCTCAGCTGCTTATTAGATTATACTTAAAATTAACCTGCATGTACTAAACCCACATGAGAAAGAGTCCTGGTGTGGCACTGTAAGATAACCACAAGATCACCGCTCTTTAGAAATCCTATACAGTGTTGCTATGAGTCAGAACTAACTCAACGGCACTTAACAACAACAATTATCCTTGAAGTCCTAGTGGCTCAAAAGGTTAAAGGGCTCAACTACTAGCTATAATGTTTGCTATTGGAATCTACACTGAGGCGCTTCACTCAGACGGCAGGCCTGACGATCAGTTTCCAAAAGTCAGTCTTGAAAACCCTTTAGAGCAGTTCTACTCTGCACACTTGGAGCCTCGATGAGACAACCAGCACCACAACATTATCTTGAAATTACTGATCAGAAAATATTTTCTGAAAAGTTGACTAATAAGAGTAGGGAGGAGTGAGAAGATTCAGTTCAGTAAATCGTGCATGTCCACACTGGTAAAGGTGGAATTTTTAAAGACAGAAGGATCCCTTATTTTGATATGTTATCTATGTTCATGACAGCGATGCAACTGCAAACACACTTAGATTACATGATATATACACACATATACATATGGAGTTCTGGTGTAGTGCTGTGGGTTAAGGCACTGGATTGTAAAGTTGTTTGAACTACAAGGTCAGCAGTTAAAACTTACCAGCCACTCCTTGGAAACCCTACACAGGGATGCTATGGGTTGGAACCTACTTGAGGCATTTAACAACACATATCTGGTAGCGTAGTGGTTACGAATTGGGCTGCGAACCTTAAGGTCAGCGGTTCGAAACTACCAGCTGCACCGCGGGAGAAAGATGAGGCTTTCTACTCCCGTAAAGATTTACACCCTCGGAAACCCTATACAGGGTCGCTATGGGTCGGAACCGACTCTATGGCACATAACAACAACAACATACATATACACACACATATACACACATATACACACACACACACACACACACACACACACACACACACACACATATATATATAATATATAAACCTTTTCTTATAAGTAAGTTTTCTAATGTGAATAAACTAGTAAGATTTTTAGCATGGTATAGTTAAGTGCAGTTGAGTCGGTTCCGACTCAGCGACCCTTGTAAAGAGTTTCTGAGGAGTGGCTGGTAAACTTGAACTGCTGACTTTGAGATTTAAACCAACCTTGTAGTCCAGTGATTTATCCCACAGCTGAAGGATGGCTATACTAATCTCAATGAATAATTTTGTAAAATAGGAACCAATAAAACATAAAATAGAAAAGTAGAGTGATTCAATTTGCTATTAACATTCAGTGTAATTTGGTCCAAAATGTGCCTTGCTTCAGAGCATGAGCTAAACAGGAGTAAATTCCAGCTTTACACTCAGCCGCTGCTCTGTGTGAGCACCACTCCGCTGTCACTGACACTGGTTCTTCTGAAAAGTTTCCACCAATTATTTCATTTTTATTTTTGTCTTGTATGTTGTGTTGTTATTGTTAAGTGCCGTTGAGTCGGGTCCAACCCATAGCGACCCTGTACAGGGTTTCCGAGGGTGTAAATCTTTACGGGAGTAGAAAGCCTCATCTTTCTTCCGCGGAGCAGCTGGTAGTTTCGAACCGCTGACCTTAAGGTTCGCAGCCCGATTCGTAACCACTACGCTACCAGAGCTCCTCTTTTGTCTTGTATATTATTATCTAAATAATTAATGATGAGAAGGGTTATTATTAGGATAATGGGGTTATGTGTCAGTTTTTAAAGTTTAGATAACTGTAACTTTATTTTATTAAGCTCAAAATAATTTATTGTTTTTAAGAAAGAAAACTTATGAACTGAAAAATAAAAAAGGCACTATCTAAGGGATTTGATCCCACTTTAGTCTATGTGGTACAGTGATGTTACATTTATCTGTTATCATTACATATTTCTATGGGCCACTGAACTGCTGCACGCTGGTAGGCTAAGCACTCAAACTCAAGGTGGGTTTGAACTGCAAGGATGGTGGTTCAAACTCACCAGCCGCTCCCTGGAAACTCTATGCAGGGTTGTTATGAGTTGGAACCGACTAGATGACACGTAACAACAACAACAACTGAACTCCTTGGCTGTCTCCAACTGGTTGACTTTCACTTTCCCTGCTTAAGAAAGTTTCCAGAAAAAAGTAGGAAACATAAGGAATGAAAGAGTTCATTTTCATGTTATTAATTTACAACTCTGAATTAAAAAAATGAATATGGTGTTATTATTATTGTTGTTAAGTGCTGTTGAGCCGGTTTTGACTAATAGTGACTCTGTATAGGGTTTCCAAGGAGAGGCTGGTAAACGTGAACTGCCTTGCAGTCCAGTGCATTAACTCATAGCTCCATACCAGGACTCCAAAAAACAAATATAGAAGACAGAAAAAGTAACAAACAAATAAAAAACGTGTTTATTTCAAGACAACAGTAGTGGTGCTGATGCTGTCAATATGTGATTAAGATTTGTTTACTAAAACAGCTCTATCACTAGAATTAATGATTGCTGGCTATTAGCATAAATATGTTTATCGTATTAGAAAGTAGAGTTTGTCACAGGATTTTGGAGTAAATTTTGCAAAGAATTACCTTCAGAATTTCCATCAGTAATCTCCAGCAAATATTTAAGGATTTCTGAACCACCGTTGTCCTTTGGAGGATCTGTAAACAAAGGTATTACTAGTTATAAAAGAATACTGATTTCTTTGTTGGTTAAAAATAACTAAAATAATTATCAGATAATATTGTAATGTCAAAACTCTGGGCATAACCAGAAGGCACAATAATTATTTCACACCAAACTCCTTTTCCGAAAAACAAAACCAACCTAAATAGTAAGTCCTCCCAAAAAACTTTGAATAGTACTTTTGTAGTAGTTGTTTGTTGTTAGGTGTTGTCGAATCGATTCCTATGCACAACAGAAAGACACACTGTCAGGCCCTGCACCATCCTCACAATTGTTACGTTTGAGTCCATTGTTTCTGCCACATCTCATGGGGTGGGGGTGGAGGTGTTCCTCTTTATCCGCTAACCCTCCACTTTTCTAAGCATGATGCTCATCTCCAGGACGTGGTCCCTCCTGATCATCTGCCCAAAGTTCTAGAGACAAAAATAAAATCTCACCACCCTGGCTTCTAAGGAGCATTCTGGCTGTACTTCTTCCAACACAGATTTGTTTATTCTACCAGTCTATGGTACTTTTAATATTCTTCACCAACACCATAATTCAAATGCACAGATTCTTCTACAATCTTCCTTATTCAATGTCCACTTTTCACATGCATGCACATGAGGCAACTGAAAATACCTTCATTTGGGTCAGGTGCATCTCAGTCCTCAAACTGATTATCTTTGTCCATGAACCCTTTAAAGAGGTCTTGTGCTCTAGATTTGCCTAATACAATACATCGGCTGATTTCAACTTGAGCCTTTTCTCCATTTACCATGAAGTTATTTATGGTATGGTTTTGAGGACTTTTGTTTTCTTTACATTGAGATGCAATTCATACTAAAAGCTGTAGTCTTGGATCTTCATCATTAAGTATTTTAAATCCTGAAAACTTCCAGCAAGAAAGGTTGCTTAATTTGCATAGCACAGGTTAAGTGAAACTTCTATCAATTCTGATGCCATGTTCTTCTTCATATAATTCAGACTCTTGGGTTATTTGCTCATCATACAGATTGAATAAGCATGGTGAAAGGATAAAACCCTGGCACACAGCTTGTATGATTTTAAGTAATTCAATATCTCATTCTGATTGAATAACTGCCTCTTGGTTTATGTACAGGTTTTCTGCATAAGCACAATTAAGTTATTGAATAACCATTTTTCACAATGTTATCTATAGTATTTCATGACCCACATAATCAAAAGCCTTTGAACTGTCAATAAAGCACAAGTCCATATATTTTTGGTACTCTCTATTTTTAGTCAAGAGCCAACTGACATGAGCAAATAAATTCTTAGTTCCACATCCTCGTTTGAATCTGGCTTAAGTTTCTGGCAACACCCTGTCAATGTACTGTTGCAACTGTGTTTGAATTATCTTCAGCAAAATTTTAGTTGCATCTAATATTAATGATACTTTTCAATGAAATCTATATTTCACTGGATTGCTTCTCTGGAATGGGAACAAATATTATCTTGGCATAAATGATTGAGCACCAGACTTATGGCCATTGGTGAGTGAACACCTCCAGTGAGTTGTTTCATCAGTTTGTTGGAAGATTTCAACTTCTATTCTGTCAATTCTGGGAGCCTTGTTTTTCAGCAATGCCTTCAGTGAAGCTTGGACTTCTAGAACCATATGCTACTTGGACTCTTGAACATATGCTACCTTTTATATTATGTGACCATAAATCATTTCTTTTGCACAGTGACTTTGTGTATTCGTTCTCTTTTGATGTTTTTTGCATTAATTAATATTTTGCCCATGTTTCTGTTGTGAAGTGCCATAGAATCCTTCAATAACGCAAGTCGAGGCTTGAATTTTTCCTTCAGTTCAGTTTCAGTTTGGTTTTCTAACTCTAGGTCTTTGCATATTTCATTATAATACTTGACTTTGTCTGCTTGAACTCCCCATCGGTTCAGCTCTTTTACTTCCTCATTTCTTCTAGACACTTTAGCTTCTCTACGCTCAGAAACAATGGGTCTTTTCTTTCTTTCCTGTCTTTTTAATGACCCTTTACTTTATTTCTGTATGATAGTCTTGATGTCCTCTCACAAGTCATTAGCGTCTAATACATCTAAGCTGTTTTTGAGATGGACTCTAAATACAAGGTCATATTTTGGCTCTCATGGACTTGTTCTGATTTTTTTTCAGCTTCAGCCTGGCCTTGCACATGTGCAGTTGATGGCTTGTTCCACCGCTGATGGTTCTGTTTTGGCTGTTGATATTGAGCTTCTTCCACACCGTCTTTTGCCCACAGATGTGCTCAGTTTGAGTCCTGCGTATTTGATCTGGTGAGGTCCATTTGAATCATTACCTATTCTGCTGTTGAAAAACGGTGTTTGCAGTGAGTAAGTCATTATTGTTGTTAGTGTTGAGTTGTTTCCAAGTCATAGTGAACCTGTCTAGTTTCCGAGGCTTTAAATCTTTGCAGAAGTAGAAAGCCTCATCTTTCTCCCGGAATATATCATTGGACAGGCAACATTTTATCAAGTGACTTCTGGCCTCATTTTTATCACCAACGCCATATTTTCCAACTATTGATCTTTCCTCTCTATTTCCAAGCTTCACATTCTAATCACCAGTAATTATCAATATATCTTGATTGCATGTTTTATCAATTTCACACTGAAAAAGTCGGTAAAATTCTTCAATTTAATCATCACTGACTTTAGCAGCTGGTGCATATATTTGAATAGCGGTACTAACTGGTCTTCCTTATAGACATATGGATATTACCCAATTACAGACAGCATTACACTTAAAAGAAAGATCTTGAAATATTATTTTTGACAATGAATGTAATGCCATTCCTCTTCAATTTGTTGTTTTCAGTATTGTAAACCATATGACTATCAGATTTAAAGGGGCCAATACCAGTCCATTTCTGCTCACTGGTTAGGTGCTGTTGAGTTTGTTCCAACTCAATGCAACCTTGTAAAGGGTTTCAGAGAATTTAAATCTTTGCAGGAGCAGAAAGACTCATCTTTCAACTGCAGAGCAACTAATTGGCTTGAACCACCAACCTCGTGGTTCACAGTCCACTGCTTATCCTATGGAGCTCACTAATGCCTAACATACTTATCTTTATGTATTCCATTTCATTTTTGACAACTTCCAATTTTCCTAGATTCATTATTTTGCACATTCTATGTGCTGATAATTAATAGATTCTTGCAGCTGTTTCTCCTCATTTTGAGTTGTGCCCCACCAGCAAATGAAGGTCCTGAAAGTTTTGCTCCATTCACATCATTATGGTCAGCTCTATTGTGAGGAGGGAGCTCTTCCCCAGTCTTTTTTGAGTGCCTTCTAACCTGAGGGACTCACCTGTGGCACTAAATCTGACAACATTCTGCTGCTAGTTATGTTTTTATCTTCCAGCACAATGTCTGACAATGTTCAGCTGCTATTCATAAGTTTTCGGTGGTTAACCACTCAGAAATCGTCTACCTCTCCTTCCTAAGTTTTAGTCTGAAAGTTTCACTGAAACCTGTCCACCGTGGGTGACCCTGCAGGTATTGAATATACTAGTGGCTTAGTTTCCAGCATAAAAACAACACATAAAAAGTCACCACAATACAACGAACTAAGTGATGAATGGTGGTAAACAGTACTAGATTACTCAAAGTTCTTAGCGATAGAAATGTCAAAGAGTTAGCACAATTTAGTAAACATGAATAAAATTCAAGTACGAATAGATGTTTCTAATAGTTACCTGAATGAATTATTAACTGAGAATTTTGAAGGTTGCTCTTTATTATTTGATAATTTCTATATAAAATGAAATATTCATTTGTTTTTTCCTCTTCTCATTTTATTATACTTAAATTTTTACTAATTTGATCAGGAGGATGACTAGATTCTTTTGAAAGATGTGGAAAGGAGGGAAAAAAAAGTGCTAACTAAATGTACTGAAAAAGAAAATAAAACACAGAAAAGAGTATCTCTCTTCCAACACAGTTTGCAATAAAGGCAAACTCTACACCCCAAGAGACGCTGATATAAAATCTGAAATGTGGACCAGGTACAACAAGAACACAGTTCGAGGTAGAAGGTTTCGGCTATTAGTGGTCTATGGCACTTTGGGTATGTTAGTCTATGCTGGCTGTATGCCTATGGTTGTTCTTTTCTTCTTAGAAGCTTTCTGTATAATATTGCAAATATGGCGGCGCAACTGTTAAAGTGCTAGACTGCTAACCAAAAGTCAAGTCCACCAGTGGTTCCATGGCAGAAAAGGCCTGATAATCTTCACTCGTGAACACTACATACTAGGAAATCCTATATGGCAGTTCTACTCTGTCATATAGGATCACCGAGTCAGAATCAACTAGACAACATTAAAAAAACACCAGTCGACCTCCCACTTACTCCTTAAAAAAGGCTATTTTTCTGAGGATTGCCTCAGATTAGGTGCTGTTGGGTCGGTTCCAATTCATAACAACCCTGTGTACAACTGAATGAGACACTGCCCTGCTGTCCAGCATCATCTTCAGAATTGTTATATTTGAGTCCACTGTTGCAGCCGCTGTTTTAATTGATTTCATTGAGGCTCTTTCTCCTTTTCACTGCCCTCTACTTTACCAGGCATGATGTTTTTCTCCAAGAACTGGCTCCTCCTAGTAGCATGTCCATAGTATGTGAAGTGATGTCTCGCCACCTTCCTGTCTAAGGAGCATTATAATTGTACTTCTTTCAACGCAGATTTGCTTATTCCTCTGCCAGTAAATGTATTTAAAATTCTTCACCAACAATGTAATTTAAATGTATCAATTCTTTAATCTTATTGATTGCCCAGCTTTTGCATATAGATGTGGTGACTGAAAATACCATAGCTTGGGTCAGGTATACCTTGGTGATGGTGGTCTGCAGGGGAGTTGGTTCTGACTCATAACAACCCTGTAAATCTTCACAGGAGCAGAAGGCCTCATCTTTCTCCTGTGGAAAAGCTGGTAGTTTCGAACTTCTGATCTTGAGATTAGCAGCCCGACTCATAACCACTATGCTACCAGAGCTCCTTAGTCCTCTCAAATTGAAATCTTTGCTTCTGAACTCTTTAAAAAGGTATTTTTCAGTCTATTTCCCCAATGCAATACACTTTTTTTTTTTTTTTTTTTTTGATTTCCTGACTGCTGCTTCTGTGAGCACCGACTGCAGATCCAAGAAAAAGAAAGTCTTTGATATGGTCAATATTTTCTCCATTTATTGCAATGTTGCTTATTAGTCCAGTTGTGAGTACTTCTATTGTCCTTCTATTGAGGTGGATCCATATTGAAGACCGTAATCTTTGATGTTCATCAGTAAGTGCTTCAAATCCTCTTCGCTCTCCCTCCATCTGGTATTTACAATAATGCATATACTTGCTTTACTAAAAGGTATCTACAATAACAATTATAAAATTCAATATTATAGCTAATGAACGTAATACTTAGTGCTGACAGCAATTTCTAGGACTTTATTTTGATACTAAAGCCCTACAGTTTAGGTGGAAGGTTAGTACGTCAAATCCCACCAGCCACTCCACAGAACCAACTAGACATTAGAATAGTCTGATGTACAATTGCAAATGAAGTGTTCATTAGACATTTGCAATTGTACCTCGTCAGACTATTCTAATGTGTATTGTTGTTGTCAAGCACCCCCTAGTTGGCTCTGTACTTCTGACATATTGTCAGGAGGGATCAGTCGCTGGAGAAGGATATAATGTTTGGTAAGGTGGTGGGTCAGAGAGAAAGAGGAAAACCCTCAGCGAGATGGACTGGCAAAGTGGCAGCATCAATGGGCTCAAGTGTGACAACAATTGTGAGATTGGCCCAGGATCGGGCAGTATTTCGTTCTGCTGTGCACAGAGTCGCTATGAGTCAGTACTGACTCGGTAGCACCTAACAACACCACCACCACTTCATTAAAATATTTGGTGAAGTATAGGTGAGTCATATTTCCTTTCACCAGATACCCTCAAATATTAGAAGATGAGCTTAAATATTCCACAAGTCTTCAACAGCTTTGAACACAAAAATGTTCCTAATTTCATCACTTGTAGTTTTAACATCAAAATTTACTTAAGCTGACAAAGTAAAATTCTGAAATTTACTTTCAATATTAGCTTTAAAAATCAAGCTTTTTATATTACATATTGCTAAATTTTTTGACACATGCTACTAAAGAACTATATGTATTTATTGTTGTCAAGTGGCATTGATTGGTTTCCAACTCATAGAAACACTGCAGCCCTGCATAGGGTTTCTGAGGAGCAGTTGGTGGGTCTGAACCGCCGACCATGTGGCTCAAACTGACCTTGTGGTCCAGTGCATTATCCTACAGAGCCACAAAGGATGCCATATAAATGTACATACAGCGCCACACCAGGGCTCCTTTACATGTTAATTATTTGATCGTAATACTTTGTGAAAATATATATAATGAAGAACATATTAAGTATCTTATATGTTGGTGTGGTGCTGTAGGATAAGCACTGTATTACTAACCAAAAGGTCAATCTTCAAACTCAGCAGTCACTCTCAGAAACCCTATATAGGGTTATTATGAGTTGAAACTGACTCAAGAGCACACAACAACAACAAGATAAACATGAGATACAGGAAAGTCAGAAAATAAATGAGATGATCTTAAAACTTCCTGTCTATTTCATCAATCTGTACAAGTCTCAGGATGACTCTCACACATAAATATAGTCCAAATGTCATAAACCCCAACAAATAATTGTGTCCTCCCTCCATACCATGTGCAAACTAACTATCGAAATTAGTCAATTTTACAGAAAAACCTGGAAACATACCCCATTTGACACTGAAGCCATGAGATGTCACTGGTCCTTTAATCAGGGGTCTTGTAGGAGGTCCAGGCCTGTCAGGACTTGTTGTACAAACCAAAACTTCACTTGGACAGCTTTTCCCTTCCATATTAGAAGCAGTCAGCTACAACACAATCAAGGAAACATTAATATACCGCATTATAAAGAACAATGGTGAATTCCTGGATGGACTGGTGGGCATATTGCTAGCACAGCAAGACAAGCATATTGGATCATGAGAAGGCAAGAATAGATCGAGAGAGAGACCAATGTTCCTTGGTGGTTACCAAAATGAAAAAAGGGGGAGGAGGGTGAAGTCCAATTTAGATTGCAGAGACTTGATTTTGATGAAGAGAAAAGTGCCACCAAATGTGGTTGTAGTGACCACAACATAACCAAAGTCAAAATGAGCATTTATGCACATATGGGTATGTAAGGCATACAGGTACACAGGTGGGCAGCGGTATGTATACAGGTGAGAACAGATAGAAGTGATTATTTAAAACCACAGAATAAACCCTTGCTGTTAAGCGAAGTCTAGTTCACAGAGACCATAGAGAATAGAACACAGCTGTCCCATAAGGTTTCCAAGGCTACATTACTTAAAGACACAGATTGCTACAGCTTTCTCCCACGGAGCAGCTAGTGGGTTAGCAGTCAGCAGGTTAGCAGCTAGTAGCTGAGAGCTTTAGCCACAGTGCCACCAGGGATTCTAGAAGCAACAATCCAACCAAAAAAAAAAAAAAACCAGGGTCACTCATAGTGACCCTCTATAAGGTTTTCAAGGCTGCAAGTCTTTATAGGAGAAGGCAGCCGTATTTTTCTCCTGCGCAGCAGTTGATGGGTTTGAACTGTCAACCTTGTAGTTAGCAGTCCAGTTCATCAGGGCTCCTTAGAGGTACACAGGTATGTGTACATACAAATAACTGGGCTGTTGTTGTTGCTGTTAAGTGCAATGGAGTTGGTTCTGAGTTACAGCAACCCTGTATGGGGTTTCAAGGCTTGAAACCTTTAAGGGAGCAGAAAGCCTCATCTTTCTCCTGCAGAATGACAGATGGGCTCGAATCGTGGACCTTGTGGTTTGCAGTTTTATGCTGTCGTGTGGAGTGCAAGCATGAATATTCATCGAAGACTCAAATACAGATATTCTACAGATATAACCCAACCCTTTACAAAACTAGTACCCTGGGTTTAAAGACTTAGGATAATAATCTCATAGCATAACTCAGTAAACTGGAATAACATATTTCCCAAAATCCATGATCTGCATCCTAGTGAAATGAGTAGTACCCGGGGTCTTCAATGCTTGCTTTCAAGTAGCCATCTAAGACACAACTACTGGTCTCTAATCACCAGGAGCAAATGAGTAAGAAGAGAAACAAAGAGAAGAAACTAGTACACGAGACACAGCCTCGTCTACAGTGAGAACAAAAGAACTAGGTGATGCTCAGCTACCACCACTCAGCGCTCTGACCAGGGCCACCAGACATAGTTCCAGATAAAATGGGAGAAAAATGTGGAGCAGAACTCAAATTCTTTTGTAAAGCTTTTATTGTGAACTGAGGGATAGTTTACATGGGAGAACACTGGCTTTAAACCATTGTTTCATTGCAATGATTACAATATCTCCTCCATGCGTCACCATTCAACAGTATTTGCTTCCTCAAGTTCTTTTTAAAAAAGACAAACGCACACAATAGAGACCAGAGCCCCCACCAAAACTACCACACTGTGATAACTCTTTAAACCTAGAACTTGGTTCTTCCCCTGAGATCACCTTTAAGTTAAACAGGAGAATGACTGACAAAATAAAGGATAGTATTTATAATATTGGCGCTTTACTAACAAGTCAAGGAGTCTGTAGGATAAGCACCAGACTGCTACCCAGAAGGCTGACTATTCAAATCCACCAATTACACCTTGGAAACTCTATGCCGGGTCACAATGAGTCAGAACCGACTCAAACAGCACTTAACATTAACAACTTCAAACTAAACTTGAAACTAAACCATCAACAATTACTTGAAAACAAAATTGAGACTAAAAGGGGACAGGAAATCTAGAGTATAAGAAATGGAACAAACAGAACACAGTTCAACAGAATGTTGCTACACTGTGATAAATGTAATATCACTGAACAATTTGTGTGAAATTGCCAATAGGAACCTAAATTGCTGTGGATAGTTTCACCAAATAAAGTATTACTTTAAAAACAATTACCAATATTTAGAAATCAGGAATTAAATCAATGGTGGCTTTTTAACATAGCAAAAATCAAGGCATCTATAAACACACATACTCTCAAATTCAAGCTCTGATTATTAGTATTTCTTTTATGAAGCACTGATTTTCTTTACAGTTGACTGTTACCAATAAAAAATTAAACTATAAGGTGAGGTTTTGCTAAAGATATTGTCAAAAGACATAAAACAAAACTATCATGTTTCTCCCTACTTTGTATTTCTTTATGAGGCCGGGAGAAACGCAGATAAAAAGGACCTCACGGATTTCCGAGTGGAGCAATGCCACCTTGTGGACAAATGCTAGTAGTACGGTTATGTTCTCATATCCAGTAACTGATTTCTTTGAAAAGATTGACCACTCTAAAGCAATGCTTATCCCCAAATATTAAGTAACAAGGTTTCATTATTTTATTTAAATGATAGCAGAAATTATCACTGTCCTCAAATACTCACACAGTCCGTTTGATAGCTACACTGTCACAGTTTTCTCCCATGGAGTGACTGGAGGGTTCAAACCGCCAACTTTAGGTTAGCAGTCACCACTGCACCACAATGGCCCCTCAGTTATTTACTGCATGATTACTATGCACCAAACACCACAACATGATCCCCAATTTAGAGGTGGCAGCGGAGGTGGAAGCGTGCCGTGGAGTCAGTTCAGACTCATAGTGATCCTGCACAGGTTTTTCCAAGCCTGTAAATCTTTATGGGCTCAGAAAGCCTCCTCTTTCTCCCGCGGAACCGCTGGTAGTTTTGAACTGCTGACTCTGAGGTTAGCAGCCTGTCTGGTAACCACTATACTCTACCAGAGCTCCTTCAATTTAGAGGAGAGGTATGGAATCAGAAGACACCCCTCTTTCTCCCAAGTGCACACTGCTGCAGGGGAAAACCCACAGCAGCACATAGGGTCAGCACACTGCTTTAGTCTCATGGTGACTACAAAGTGGTTTTCTTTCTTTTTTCTGCTTTTAAGATATGTACTTTTTGCTTTGAAATCTGAGACCTTAAAACAGAGGACCTCTGGTGATATCAGGGATGACTGTGGAATGTTTAACACACTCAGTTAACACTCTCAGCTGTTACACAAAGGTTGGAAGTTTTGAGTTCACTCAGAGGCGCCTCAAAAACAAAATTAAAAAAACCTGGGGAACTACTTTTGAAAATTAGTCACTGCAAAAAAACCCTATGGAGCACAGTTCTTCTCTGATACATTATGGGGTTGCTGGGAGTCAGAATTCACTCCACGGCAACTGCTTTTTAAAGACCAAATGCACAGTTTAAAGGGGGCATGGGAGAGAGAAATAAAAAGGGGAGAGGGCAATTAAACAGGTAGAAGAGCAAAAGAAAATAATAAAAGAGAAACTTGGTTCAAAGGAGAAGCACAGAAAAGGAACGATGTGCTGTCAAGAGACAGGTGCGCTTAAGGTTTGGTTTAGTATTACTGAGCTAGGATTCATGATGTACTCATTGTAGCTGTGCTATCGTGCAACTTACGACAACTTACTAGGGCAGTTTCCACTCTCAGCCAAATATTTTTAAATCAAAGTATAATGTGTAAAGTGCTGTAAAGTTTAAAAAAATTAAACCAATACAGCCATTTGAAATGGTACATGGGTGAAACATAAAACAGCTTCGTTTTCAAGCAGTTCATGTATCAAAATCACTGACTCACCCTGAATTTATACTGTGTGCTTCTTTTGAGATTTTTCACAGTACAGGTTAGATCCTCTCCAGTGTATTTTGGGTGGAAAAGGTTGTCCTGAAAAGGCAAAGCCAGAAAGAAAAATCAGTATTATCAAATCTGGGCATTAAATAGCTCTGTATATAAGGACTTTTAAACTGCCTCTTCCCACATAGCCAGTGCTCAGAGGTTGGGTAGCTACTATCACTAGTAAATATATATATATATAAAAAATCAGAAACCCACAGTGCTTTGGATGATACTAGAACTTCATATAAAACTTGAACTCTTTTCTCATTGGTATTTGTCTTGGGGCTAGTCAACTTTATTGTAGGCTTTGGGTATGGAGACTAATGCCAATTTACTTGAGAACAATGTTAAAAAGTGGAATTGCTTCAGAATTGATGTCACCAAGCACTTTCCTCCCAGAGAAAAACTTTCACAGATTGCCCAGTAAGCATTTCAAAGAAGTGTTTAACCACCAAGTAGTTACTATGTGACAGTGCAGTATGTGTTGTATTTAATAATGCTATCTTAAGAAAAAGTATCTCTGTGTTGAGGTCTAAACTGTCAGGCTGCACTGTGCTCTGCAATAAAGGGTGGCTGAGGTTTCTGACCACACGGTGCCCTCTTCTGGTCAAGGGAGAAAGGACAGGTTGGGCAGAGAAACGCATGCACTTTCAAGGGCATTATTAAAAGCTGAAAGTTGTATTCTCTTATAATCCATCCATTCATTCAATTACACATCAAAAATATCACTGAGAACCTTCTGTGTGCCAGACTCTCTTGCTGGCTCTCGAGTTCAGCACTGCCTAAGAAAATAGTCTTCCCCACAAGATGTGTATGTGCCAGTTGGAGAAAGCAATTAAAAAAACAAAAACAAAAACAAAACACCGACATAGATGTATATAAAAGATCATGTCACGTGAGGCTAAATGCTACAATGACAAATGAAAGCTGGATCAGAGGATCAAGTGCTGAGTGTAGTGAGGTGTTATTTTCTAGAGCTGCACAGTTAAACTGGGTACTTACAGATGGTTATTTAAATAAAAATCTCAGTCATATGACACACTGGTCATACATCAAGTTGTGTGCTAACACTCACACACCATGTGACTAAGGGATACCATACGGGACAGAACAAATCACAGAAAATTTCCATCATTGTAGCAAGTGCTCTTGGGTGCTCTTCTATAGGGAGGTCAGGGGAGGCTTCTCCAAGGAGGTGACATTTGCTAAGACACTTAAAGGAAAGAAGTGAGTCAAAAGCTCCCTGGGAGGAGGACATTCTTCAGAAGTCCGAAGGACTAACTACAAGGACCCAGAGGCCACAGCATGCCTGGTATGTGCAAGAAACTGCGGTGGGGTGAAGATGATGCAGAGAAAGGAACAAGGGCAGTATGGGAGAATCAGCTCACAGGGGACTTTTAGGCTTTATAAGAGCACTGGTTCTACTCTGAAGGCGACAGGAAGGCATGGAAGGGTCCTAAGCACATGAGTGACATGATCCTAACTGTACTGTAGCAGAATCACTCAGGCTTGGAGTGGAGAGTCCACTGCAGTGCATACAGACAGGGATAATATCTAGGAAATCACTACAACAACCTAGTGCAGCTCAGCAGTCCTGTAAAAGCCCAACAGCTGTGGACATGGTGAAAACGGCCAGATTTCTGGATATATTTTGAGGGAATACTGAAAATATTTTGCTGATTATATACATGGGATCAAACATGATGATAAGAGTTTCTGGCTTCTCCAGAATGGGATGCCACTTAGTCAGACTGGGAAGACTGTGGGAGCAGTGGGTTGTTGCTGTGGGTGGTAGCGGTAATGGTAGAAATGAAGAATTTGTTTTTGAATTTTTGTAGGCAATCTCATTTCATGATGCCCTGGAGCTATGACAACACTGACTTGTACCTAACGAAGGGATTACATCTGCAAAACTTACATTTTCTTCTTCCTGAATTTCCAAGGTGTAGGTAACCACTTCCTCGGGTGAACAACCTTCTGGTTTGTTCCACTGCAATGTGACCCATGTGACTCCAGCTCTGACAAGTCTTGGTGCAGAGGGCATCTGAGGAATGTTCCCTAATGTGTAGCATACTACTTCTTGGCTATAACCACTGAAGAGAAACAAAAATTGTGAGGTACACATTTATGAGCACTTGAAAGCTATTAGCAAGGGTTGTCACAGGGTCCTAACATGAGAAAGTATAATTCATATACTGATAGGGTCAGCAAACAAAGGAAAGCAAGAGTTCATTGGATGACCTCTTTACCACAACTTTCAATTTGCTTCATACCCACTCCATTCTATGCTACTAGAAAAGCACAGGGCAACATCTTCTCAAGAGCTTATTTCTCCCCCCAAACCATCCAGCAGAAAGCATAGCATAAAGAAATGTGGATCAAGCAATGGGTCATCATCACCAAGGAATCCTCAGATCCATGTGAGTACAAACCACTGTCTGTCGATGAAATACACATTTTATACAAAGTGCTACCTTTTTTCTTTCTTTTTTTTAAACTGTGGGTGCTTCCCATTACTTTAAAAAGTCTTGAGTCATAGAAGCCTTCTATCACTCTGGCTTTTTTTTTTTTTTTCAGCCAGTAGGCTCTAGACTCATAATGTTTATCATGGGTAAAGGTGGGAGATCTGCATAAACTTGTGATGTTAAAAGAAGTTCTTTAAGTTGAGAAAAAATATTGGGAATCACTGCTGTGCTCAGCAAGCAATGATGAAAGAAAACAATTTTTTCCTTAATCAAAAGTTACTTAGCAAGTGCACCTGGAACACAACCTTATCAAAGCATCTTTAATCAACAGACTCTTCACTGTCCACCAACTCTCTCGCCTTCTCCTGTAGCTGGAGGTGTGCAGGATTATCCTGGATGGTCTAGGTTGTCAATGATTCTGTACCTGTCCTGGGCTTGACAATCATGGCTGGCCCCACAGCCCATTCTCTGTATCAGGAAACACTTACAAATAATGGAAATGGGGTGACTTACTGAAGAGCTTGCTAAAGTGATGAAAGAAGGAAAAAGGCACATGATTTGAAGAAAGAATATCCCACGAGAGACTCCTTTCAAAAATCTGTCACCATCAACTTAAATTTTCTTGGTTCTCAAAGACCCTGGTGGGGCTTTCGCATTACAGTATGTAAAATGGGAAAGAGGACATACGCTGTTCCCCTCAGAAGGGGCCTTCCTGTCATCTGATTAGAATTCCCTCTTGGAAAATCTCACATTTGTTCATAAGAAGGCAGACAGTTTCCTCAAGTCTTTCAGCGAAGTGAGAGAAAGTTCAGAATCACAACACACATATTTAACACAGCAAGAGAACAAAGAAGCACTGTACCTGGTGCCGATGTCATTGCGAGCAGCCAGCCTGAACGTGTACCCCATGGCAGGACAAAGCTTTGTCAACTTGCAGTGTTTCTGGCTCCCAAAGAAGCACTGTCTGAAACCACTGTTTCTTTTTCCCTAAAACAAAAACAATGCAACAATGCATATAAGTGCTTCTTCACAAATTGTTGATGCTAAGAGTTACCCAGTCCGTTTCAACTTGTAGCCATGCTGTATAGGGTTTCCAAGGAGCAGCTGGCAGGTTTCAACCAGCAACCTTGTGGTTTAAGGCGACTTTACAGTCCAGTGCTTTAACCTACAGGGCCGTACCAGGACTACTCTTTATAAATAACCAAAAGAAAATGTTTTGAATAACTGTCTAACTTCCTAGTTTAGATGAACAACACAAACAGAATAAACAATGACAGCAAGGCTTTGAATCGATTCACTCATTGCTGACATGATGAAATCAGAACGGACTTGAATTTGTACAATGTGAGCGTACAATGTTCTGGAATGGCAACCAGAATGGGGAAATTATGGCTGGAATGGCAGACTCAGAACAGGCACAGGGCAGCACTTCAAGACGCCTGATGCAAGAGACACTGGATTCTTGCTAGGACTGTGGAGAGAGACATGCATGCAAAACAATGTGGTTGGCTGTCATCTTTGAGCTGGCCACTACTGTTTCCAACTCTGCCAGTCAAGAGATCTGGTTGTTATGCAACATGTATGTTGACCATGTTTTCTGGGAGGGAGTTTAAATTTCTGGTACAGTTGTTAAATGCCGTTGAGTCAGTTCTGACTCCTATCGACCCTGTATAGGGTTTTCAACAAGCAGCTGGTGGGTTTGAACCACTATCTTACAGCTAGCAGTCCAGTGCTTACCCTACAGTGCCACATTAGCACGCCAGCATGTTGACTTATCAATTTTCCCCTTCTGGTTATCATTCTGATATACCCACATTTTACAAATTCAGGTTCAATCTGCTTTTGCTTCTTTGGCCATGACAGAACCGGGGAGTACCAGTTTGAAGACTTGGTTTATAAGGAAGTGCTCATATTTACATTTGAAAGACTTTATAGTGAGATCTCATCCTTAACATACAGGTGTTACTAGAAGATTCTGTAACCGATAAAAATACTTCAGTTCACTTACAGTATTTATTTCTAAAATGGCTTTTGGTCTTTCAGGCAGTTTAAGGCTCACAATTCAAAGCCCTTTTCACAAGACCCAATATCTTTCACTGTTGTTAGTACTAACTGTTCAATCTGTATAGGGCTTCCAAGTACATATGTGCCAGAGAAGATAGAACAGTTCTGACACTGTGCTGCCATCCTTCCCAGTTACTCTACTTGAGTGCCTGTGGGATTAGTCGAGGCAGCCTACTGTACCACACATAGCCCTCTCCAGCCTTCTTCCCACCATACAACATTCCCTAAGTTGCTCACTTGTCTATTTCAGCAATGGTGACCTGTGTGTTCACTGATTCCTAAATAGTGATTGCAAACATTTCCATCTTTTGATCTACTTCTGGTTTTCCCGTAACATCTGGGAGTTCAGTATATCCCTGCAGAGCTGAACTGAATGTCTAACAAGCACTTAGAACTTAGGTTGAATTCATCTATGCATATTAATGCCATGCTAAGTTTCTTAAAAAACTGAAAATATATTCTTAATGCCTTCCTAGGTCTTGCATGATACCTCTAACTCCGTGAAGTAAAAATAAAACACTCCAATGGGTTCTCTTTAGAGACCCTATGAGAAAGGAAACAAGTAAAACAAAACAAGAAAAAAAATCATAAGCCATGTTCCAAGATATAAATACTCCCATCAACAGTTTTCTATAACAAACACTTCTCACTTACAATCCACATTACTTTATTTATGGCCAATGGAGAAGAAAGCCACATGTTAACCATTCAATTAATCTTAGCATTCTAACTAGACTTTCAAATCCAGGGCCTTCAGGATTATGTTTTAAATTCTAGTTTTATTTTTAAAAGAATGAGTAAGCACATTTTCCCCAACAAAATTTAAGCACTTCCTTCCTTTAAGCAGTCTTCCAAATGCTTACAACTAAAGCACATTCCAGGTGAACTCTAATTAAAAATAACATAAACATCCAACTAGCTTGAAATGTCACTAAGGTGAACAGATGAAAAACTACCATGCCACATATTTCCGCACACGATTCCTTTTCTCCCTCCTCCATGACTTCACTGAGCAAAGTGGTACCCTTCCCAATGAAAGGAAGTGGAAGTCCTAATATTCAAGGTTCATTCAGGTACAACTATGAAAAAAAGTCAGTGAAGCATAACATCCTTCAGCTGCAACTTGGATGAAGTCACTACGGCACTGGCATATCATGGCCTTATGTTTATTTAACCTTGAGTGGTAAGCTTGATGAGGCTGATTTATTCAGAGAAAAACCATTTATGCACATATTTGCATAATTACATTCAGTGTCTGATTATACTCTATGCCGCTTTGGTATGTTTTGTATCCATTTCAGGCTGCAGCAAGATCTACCTTCTTTCCTCCTCTATTTTTGAACTCAAGAGTAAACAGTACAAGAAAGGTACATCCTGCTGCCACGGAAACTCTCATCCCTTCCAATCCCGACGCTGGCTCCCCTCCAATGCCTCATTTTTCCTATTTCTTTGTTTGGTCTCCTTTGCCCATTTCTGGTGCACAGAACTACAGCCAATAAATAAAAGTCTGTCTGTTTCTTACTAGGTTGATTTGCTTTAATATGGTGAAAAACCAGACTGTCTGTGACTTAAACAAGAGAGTGGGAACCAGACTTTTGTGTCCTTCAAGGTATTTTCCCATACTGTTAACATAAGAATTTTTTTAAAAAATTGTACTTCAGTATCAGAGCCAATTCCTAAGCATATCAAATGTTCTTAGGCAAAACATAGCAAGTTTTCCATTTTGCCACCTTACAAAACATACTACTATGCACAGGGACACAAAGACACACAGAAAAGATCCACAGCTGCTGGAACCTTAGAATCAAGTTTTAGAAATAATGCCTATAGAGTTGGAGGCGGTGAGAGAATAGATACTTCTCACAGTTAAAGTATTTGGGGTTGTTGCATATTTTAAGAAGTCATGGAGAATAAAGCAAAAACACGCAGGGGAAAGAAAATTGACTATTTTAAAACAATGTGAGAAACTTTTGAATAGAGGAAAATATTTGTGTTTGACATGGCATTTAATGTAAAAGAGACATTGGAAAAGAAAAAGAATTAATATCCAGGAAGTCACTGTAGTGCAGAAGTAATCTATGGTAGAGATAGGTTAGTAAGTGGCAACAAAAAATGCCATTGGCTCCAGTGAGCTCCACACACACAACACCCTATTCTTACACAGACAGACCTGCCATACTCTCAGATGACTCTGGGGTTTCAACATTGGAATTAAGTACATATTCAAAGATATGGAGTGATTTAGAAAAAAATCTGCTTATACATCAAGAGAGATCCTAGTTTACAAACAACATTTACAAATATCCAGTTTCTCCTGTTGACAGGAATGAATCAGGTGAGAACAAAACAAAGGCAATGCTTTAGAAGATCAAAAAATTCGTACAAACCAACAAGAATGATAATGTGAATGTTTATCATAAAGTGTGGTATTATAGCATAAGCATAGGACAGCTGACTGCAAGGTTGGTAGTTCAAACTTGACAGCCACTCCTCGGAAACCCTATCCAGGGCCACCAAGAGTTGGAACTGGCTTGATAGCACTTAGCACTACCATCAGTAAGGTTAAAGACTGATAAACCACAACTTTCAGATTCTGTAGGCAGCATGGCTCCAAATGACTTTGAGAGATTGTAATCTGGGGCAGCGTCTTCTAATAAAAACTAATTTAAACTACACAAGAGTATTGTTAAGTGCCATCAACTCACTTCTGACTCACAGTAATCCTATATAGGGTTTCTGAAGCGTGAGTTTGAACTGTCGACCTTGTGGTTCAAACTGCCCTTGTGGTCGAGTGCTTATCCTAAAATGCCACCGATGTATATAGTTTGTTTAGAAAGGAAAGTTACTCTAAAATAATAAAAAGTCAACCTTGTGAAAAGTCTCCTACCAAAACAAGGCCACAGTGGACATGAGTACTCTGTGGGCCAATTTTCATTAATGTGGGGCCACAGCCAGCAGAAAACACCCATGGCCAAGCCTAATCCTAGTCAGCGTTGCTAAGCCACCTATGACGAGTAAGAGCTGAGGGGCTCGGAGCACTTAGGAGGTGACTGGTCCTCAGAGAAGAGCTGGGGCATGGATTTCTGGCAGCTCCCTCCTCCTCTTTATAATGACATACTAGAGATAACAGTATAAGAGTAACCACGATCAAAACCTCTGAAAATGCCAAAAAATACTTGCATTACTGCTCTTGGTGGGGAAGGAAAACTTCATCCCAACCAGAGAAGAAGGAAGAAGAGGCTCAAAGCTCACATTCTTGAACATTCTGGATCTGACCGAGTCACTGGACTACTGACCTCATTTGACATGAACTGACATAACCCCCAGTTGTGTTCTGACCTGACTTCCTGCTGCTAGTTTCCAAGAGCTAAAAAAGGGCAGATTTTCAGGGCTCACTAGCTTGTTTCCATTTGATAATCCTGGGCATGTCCAAATGCTTGCTTCTATAGCACACCATGAGTTCATTCAGGGACAAGGTTAATCTTTACTAGAATGTGAGGAAATCTTGGGAGGACACACCCAACTTTGTGGAGATAAACCTCCAGGTATTCAGTTTGGTGTGGGATAACACATTACAAACCTGAGTGCTCCTCTTCACTGGACTGAGTTCACATTCTTGGAAATGCATCATCATCCCACACCCAGACCCAACCTGAAAGCACCAATGCAGAACACTGAGTTTGAGAGAAACAGAATTGTTTTCTGCCTAAGGTCAAAGGTGCTTGTCCTGCACTTTGGTAAAAACTGCTTTCCAGGAAAGCTCTCAAATTGCCAGCAAGTTGGCTTGAGTTCATGGCATCTATCAGATTAATTTTATCCGGTTCAGAGCTCCCCTGCTTTGCTTCTGTCCCACTTCTTCCCATTGAACAAAAACACACTGAATTATTATCTACACCCTACACTGTGCTTGTTCTTAAGACCTTACATGCTTGAGATCTTGCAGGACTGGCTTTTTTCCTACCCTCTCCAGTGACTCTCACAAGCAACCAAGTTCCTTTATGTATCTCATTAAGCTCTGTCTTACCATAGGCTGGACATTTCGTTATTTATCTGATTCCTGGCAATTACATTTGGGGATAAATTACAAATACAAAAGTTCTCCAATTTCCTGTGACAATATCAAGCAAGCTGTTTGCCTTGGAGCCAGCAGGCAAGAAAAGTCAGCCCAAAGGGATCACACGAACTGTCTTGTATGCTTGCTGGTGACCGCCCTGGTCCATTGGTGAGTGGAAGTGTGGGAAATGCAGCAATGAAGACACGCGCCAAATTTGGCCATGTTCCATAGATACCCGAGATGACCTTAATATAAGAGAAGAAGATGGGCTGGTTTGAAGTTCAAGGAGGTGTAAACTCCTGAGTCTGAGGACACTCACCCAGCCAATAGGGGTCAGAGTTAAGAATGAAGCAACCAGCTGTTCTGAAGCGGGGGAAGGAGTGCGAGAACTTCCAAACTTGCAGATAGTACTCATTTGACCTAGCTTGGATGGCTTGCTGACCAGAACTCGATTAGATGAAGTTAAAGAAGTCTGATACAGGTAGCAAGCGTAAATTGCTATAATTTAATGAACTGGACCTTTGCTTATGAAGTTGTGCAAAATAACAACCAAAAGGGAAAGTGTCTTCATAGCGACTATCAAAATTGGGGGGCTATAAAGGCACGAAGTGGCTGGCTTACAAGTTTTCATGAAGGTGCTTAGGGTCAAGAAAGAGGTGGGTAGGACAGAATCCCCATTGAATAGTTATCCTCTTGTCCAGATGTGTCTGGTGACGATGGGGATAGGATTTTATGATTAAATTGTGAGTAACTGTTATCAGGACTAATGGCGATTGTCACAGCTGTAAATGTAGACGAGGTGTAACTGAAAGAGGGGAGCCGTTAATCTGTCATTTCAGGAACAGAGAACCCTAGGACATTCAAGAGGGAAGAGCATGAGAGGAAGCTAACCAGAATAGCAGTGAGAACAGAGATGGTAAAAGAGGTGATGGCACAGAGAAAGCGAAACACAGGAGGTTGGTTTGCAAAATGTGCCCTTTGGACACCTACATGAACACGTAATTTTCAATGTGGTATGTGTACATTAAGAAAAAAAAAAAAAAAAGGCCAATAGAGGTAAATACTGTTAACTGATGGTATATGGAGGGAATTATAAACATTACAATTATCTGTTGAATATAAAACTATATGCCTTCATCATCTCACCCGCTGCCTCATACACAGAGTAGACAGGGATGGGCAACTTGGACATTGGCTACCCAAAATGGGGCACGGCACTACAAAGGCAAGAAGTGACTTACAAGCTTTCAAGAGGGAGCCTAGATCCAGAGGACACTGAGGAAGGTGGACTCTCTAGTGAGGAGTATTCAATCTGTCTGGGCAGGGCTGATGAATGAAGATGGGGATAGGTCTCTTGTGGTACAATAGTGAATAATTGTTATCAGGACTGACTGTGAGTGTTGGAAATGTAAAGGTAGATAGGCATTTTCTGGCAAAAGGGGGGAGTGATTGACTTTGCAGTCCAGGAGCAGAGGTCCCTAGGACAATAAAGGGAGAAGAGTGGAGTGTGGGACCATACCCAGAGAAACAGTGATGTCAGAGATGGAAGCAGAGATGATGATGTGCAAAGATGGAGCAGCTGGGGATTCTAGATGCAGACAGGGAGAGGGGCTGTGTGCCGATGATCCAGGGGGCAGGCTTGCAGGGCATACCCTTTGGTTGGTTGATGATGCATGGAGGGGATTGTAACCATGGCAGTGAAATGATATATGATAAGATGAATGTAAAGTTAATGTTCTCCCATATAAACTATCACCTGACAATATGTTCGAAGTATGAGAGACAAAGTTTAGCCATCCTTGCCTCCAAGGAACACTCTGGCTGTACTTCTTCCAACATAGATTTGTTAGTTCTTTTGGCAGCCCATGGCACTTTGAATATTCTCCTCCAACACCATAACTCAAAAGCATCAATTCTTCTATGATCTTCCTTATTCACTGTCCAGCTTTCACATGCAAATGAGGTTATTGAAAATACCATGGCTTTGGTCAGGCGCACCTTAGTCTTCAAGCTGACATCTTTGCTCTTCAACATAGTCGGTTACAAGATGGGCTGCTAACTGCAAGGTCTGCAGTTCGAATCTACCAGCTGCTCCATAAGAAAAAGATGAGGCTCTCTGCTCCAGTAAAGATTTACAGCCTTGGAAACTCTACCCAGGGTCGCTATGAGTAGGAGCAGACTATATAGTACATAACCACCAACCACCACCATTTTTAAATCTACATTTTTAAAGAAGAAAAGAACCAAGGAAGTAGAAGAGTATACACATATCTGTTAATTATCTTCCTTCCCCAAAATAGGAAAGAGACAGGAAACAGCACTCCTATGAGTCACTTGAAGGCACAGTACACATTATCCTGATTTTTCAGGTGTAACAACTGAGGCTATAATACTGTTTATCTCTTGAGTTCCTTTTTCTTATCGCCAGTGGAGTCTTCTTGTGGCTCTGCAAGATAATGCACTGGATGGCAAGGTCAGTTTGAACCACAAGGTCAGTGTTCAAACCCACCAGCCACTCCTTAGAAATCCTATATAGGGTTGCTATGGGTCAAAACTGACTCCATGGCACTTAACAACAACAATGGAGCAGGAAGAGCAATTTCTTCTCTCTGTTAACTGAGACCAACATATTTGAGGGCCACCAAGGCACATCCCCGCTGTGCGCTTATCACTACGCTTATCATTAGGTCCCTGGGTCCACATTGTTCTGACTTTTTTCTCTTCCAAGAACCCTCAAAAGAGGAACAGGTGCAAGGGAAAAAAAGTGATATGGTGTATGCATGTGTCTTAAGGCACAATCCCTAAAATACCTCAAGTACCATGTTGTTGTTGTTGTTAAGTGCCATCGAGTCGGTTCCGACCCATAGCGACCCTGTACAGGGTTTCCGAGGGTGTAAAAACATAAAAAAACAAACAGCATTTGTTAATGGTTTTTCACAACTGATTTGAGTCAAGATAGTGCCTATTCAAATGGTTGTTGTGGTTGTTATGCCATTGAAAGGGTTCCAACTCAAGTGACCCTGCATAGGGTTTCTGAGGAGTGGCTGAACTGCTAACCTTGCAGTTCAGTGCATTAACCTATATATAGCGCCACACCAGGATTCCAATTCACATAGTAGTGATTTTAAAACAAGTCTGCATGTTCTTGAGATCTTTCCTTTGAGTGTGAATGATGTTGTGACTATTCAGTAAAATGGAGTGCTAATGGCTAGGTCTGAAAAGTTAATGAAGCTTTGGCTTTTTTCTTAAGACACTCACTTTTGGTATTCTGACATCCCTCAGGCTGCCATCTTGTGAGGAAGCCCAAGCCATATGATAAGGCCATGTGTGGACAGTCCCACAAGAGGTTCCACCCAAAGCCAGTGTTAATCTTTAAACTTGTTTTTCTTATGTGCCTTGGAGTCGGTTCCGACTCACAGCGACCCTATGCAGGGTTTCCAAGGCTGTAAATCTTAATGGGAGCAGAAAGCCTCATCTTTCTCCTGCGGAGCATCTGGTAGTTTCGAACTACTGACCTTGCGGTTCACAGCCCAATTCGTAATCACTATGCTACCAGAGCTCCTTAAACTAGTGAGTGAAAATAATGCCAGAAGACTCCAGCTCTTAGCAAAGGAGTCCTCCCAGCTAAAGTTCCAGACATTGTGGAGCAGAAAAATTCTAGAGGTGATGGATCAATATTCCTAATGCAGAGTCCATTAACAAAATAAAGTGTTGGCTTAAAGCTGCTAAGTTTTGAAGTAATTTGTTGCACAACATTAAACTCATAGGTCTTGAAATTCAAATATGTTGATAACATGAACTTTCACCCTCTCTGAATTTCAATAATTTAAGAAATTCCTCCTACACTATAAATAGCCAGGAGGTAAGGAAGTGTGCATGCCAACACAAAGAAGTTTTAATGTATACTTGAATAAAGGATTCTATTTTTTACACTCATTGAGCCATTTTACCTTAAAGTCATCTAACAATTAAGGGCCTCTCTGAATAAATTTTAAAAATTATTTTTGTAGAAGCTAAGAATATAACCAGAATACGATATGGTAAAGATGAACCAGAATTCTAACTGACTGCAATGCAGCCACTTTATCTTCTAAAGGTAAAATTTTAGAAAGAACTGAGATTTTTAATATGTGTCAACCCAAGTTGTTGCGAACCTTGGGGGAGATTTAAAAATGGAGACATAAAAGAGTCCTTTGTCAATAGTTTAGATATGGCATAGCCTTTAGGCTTTAGCCATAAAAGTGAGTCAATTAAATAACCTTTCAGAGGACCTTCACCTGCAACCAAATTTCAAAGGCTATGTATTTTAGAAAGCACATAGTTTAAGATTTAAAACAACAAAAGACTTCTGCAATTCACTCTTCCCTCGTTACTTAACTCATGTATCTTTATAAAGCTGGCCTCAGTACTTGGGGCGGTCAATTCTCTAAACAGGCTGGTTTCTCCTTAAAGAATTGAACATATCTACAGCCAATTCCACACACACAAACCACACATATCCAATTAATTCAGGCAACAGTGTTTCTTGCCAGAAGTAATTCTGTAGACTGTGGGGTGTGGTTGCTCTGGCTAACATTTCTAATTATGCTGGCAGCAACAATCCTGGAAGCTGGCATCTCCAATACTACTGGCACCAGGAGATGGAGTTGGCTGATATTTTCAATCGCTTTCAAATTAAAAGATTTGAGAACTATCCTTCCTGTTCTTTTCTTTAAAAGAGCTTCATTCCTGGCATAAGAGAATGAGAATGGCCAACACACAGGTGCTAAAATTCAAAGTGAGCCACCCCTCAAGTCAAGTTAACTGCCCTGCTCCTGGTGTTTCTTCAACTTTGGCTTCTTCCACTGCCCTTCTTCTATGCAGGTTCTTTCTCCATCACTCCCGTTGTCCTCCCAGGCTGCTCTTACCAGGTTTAGTACCCCAAACCCAGTGCCAATGAATCAATTCCAACTCAGGGAGTCTACCGGGAAGATTAGAACTGCTCTCTTGGGTTTCTGAGGCTGTAAATTTTTATGGGAGGCACAGTGCCTCATCTTTTTACCCTGGAGCAACTGCTGGATTTGAACAGCTGGCCTTCTGTATACAGCTCAGTGCTTCTGTCTGCTAAATGAGTAACACGAAAGAGAAGGAAACACTTTGATTATCAGTTGTCATGTGCTTGCAGACCACTGCTAAGGGACCCAGATATGGGCTGAGTGATTCTGGGCTGGGCACTCTCAAACTGTCAGACACGGATAAGTCAAATAAAAAATAAAGTTGCATTGGCCAACTGAACTATGGCCAGGCTCAAAGGTTTAGTCTGCAAGTACATCTATATTTAGAAAGTGTTTCAGCACTGGCCAACCCTATGCAAGATCAAAGGTAAACGCTGGTCTCAGAAACAGATGAGCATGTATGTATTCAGTATTTTGTTGTTGTTGTTAAGTGCCATTGAGTCGGTTCCGACCCATAGCGACCCTGTACAGGGTTTCCGAAGGTGTAAATCTTTACGGGAGTAGAAAGCCTCATCTTTCTCCCGCGGAGCGGCTGGTAGTTTCGAAACGCTGACCTTAAGGTTCGCAGCCCGATTCATAACCACTATGCTACCAGAGCTCCTTATGTATTCAGTATAATCATATACAAAAAGAGATTGATATAAGCAGGTGGGGAGGGGCTCCAAATCTTGGTGGATTTGAAAGTTCCTTTCCCCTACTTACACACCCCACTCCCAATCCTGGTATATCCCTTTTTCACTGTGCACTCTGGTACAAGGAACTTTCACAGAGGTGAGAAACATGGGGGATGGTTTGTAGTTGCATGTTACTAAATAAACACCACATGCAATTCATCCTCTGCATACAATTTAGTCCTTGATTACCTGAACAAATATCGATCATCAGATCCTTTGATTAAAAACAACACTACCATCACCAGAAAATACAACGTAACCTTCCAATTTGCTAATGTTGCCATTAAGTTGGCCCCGACTCATGACGAGCATAACAGGATCAAACTGACATGAACCAGAGGGTTTTAACTGGCTGAGTTTTGGAAGTAGATGCCCAGGGATTTCTTTCTAGCCCATGTTACTCTGCAAGCTCCAAGGACACATGTTCAGCATCCTACCAACACACAAGTCTTCCCTGACAGACAAGTGTAGGCTGCATTTGAGGTGCTCTGGCTGGGAACTAAACCCAGCTCTCATGGTGTGGTGTTGTGGGATAATGCAGTGGGATTGCAAGGCTGGTTTGAACCTCAGTGTCAGTGGTTCAAACTCACTAGCCTTGGAAACCCTATACAGGGTTGCTATGAGTCAAAGCCAACTTGATAGCACTTACCAACAACTCATGCATGGATGATGATAATTCCACCAGTGAACCAACCACTGTCCCCAATTTTCTTATATATCCCTTCAAATGGAGATTGTATTCAGGCTAGTAAGATCGCCTTTTGTGGGGTATATAACCAATCAATGCTCATGGAAGCAGCAGTCAAGAAATCCAACAGTATGTTACACAGGGCAAAAGACCTTTTTAAAGCATTAAGAAGCAAAGACAGCACTTTAAGGACTAAGGTGCACCTGACCTAAGCCATGGCATTTTCAATGATCTCATATGCATGCAAAAGATGGACAATGAATAAGGAAGATCAAAGAAAACTGATACCTTTGGATTATAGTGTCAGCAAAGTATGATGACTATACAATGGACTGCCAGAAAAATGGACAAATTTGTCCTGAAAGAAGAAGTCAGAATGCCCCCTAGAAGCACAGATGGCAAAGTCGCACATATTTTGGACATGTTATCAGTGGGAACTCGACCCTGGAGAAAGACATCAGGCTTAGTAAAGTGGAGGGTCCATGAAAAAGAGGAAAACGTCCATGAGACGGATTGATACAGTGGCGGCAACAATGGGCTCAAACATAACAACTGTGGGAGTGGAGCAGGATCAGGGAGGGTTTCGCTCTATTGTGCATAGGGTTGCTATGAGTTAGATTAGAATCAACAGCACCTCACAACAACAACATAATCCCAAGAAAATAGTCTATTCTTATTTAGAGTTTAGCCCAAGTGCTTTGATAAGAACAATGTGTCAACATTATGCAACAGAGAGGATACATCTAAGAGGTAATTTTAGAACAGGCCACCTATTTACAAATGGACCATCCTATTTACAAATGTTCATCCAGCAAGCCAAAGCTCAAGGTGGTCATTTTCCAACCAAAAGACTTGACAAACATGAGTTGATAAATCAGATACCAGAGACTAAGATGGGTATGTGTAATTTCTCCTCAGCCAGAAACTACTCCCCTAAAGTGGACTGTTCAAACACATAGCTGCATCGCATACACAGTGACAAATGGTGGAAAGCAAGGAGAGAATCCCCTCGGGGTGTTGTGTCTGGGACTAACACAACAAAGAGGGCTCCTTTTAACTTACTGCTGCTGCCTTGGAGTCCATGGGTCCCCCCTTTGAGTTCTAAATCCTCCTGGCCTACTTTCCTTCAATAGAAGCTTTAGTTACCTGACAGACGTTGGGGAAGAAATTACTCTGGCTCTCTGAACTCACACTTGGGTGTGGCAGAGAAAATCTGCAATACGTACGACCCTCATCCCCTGCCAGGCCACTGATTTAGCTTAGAAGTCACTTGCACAGGAAGGTGGACACAACCAACCTTGGACATGTCTCCCTCACTTCCAAGTGAGCATTGATTGAAAATAATTGAAAGAACAAGAGGCCTGGGCACGTGGCCACTTCCCACTGCACGTCAGCCAGGGACCAGGTTTGGGGAAGGAAGCAGTCTGTTTGGTTTTCCTCCACTGAACCAACATGCTGTAAACCAAAAGTGGGTAACACCTCAGAGAGACAGTCAACACATTTCACAGGGAAGTGCTTCCCATTCATTTTGTAGGTCTCAGTAATTCATCATGCCTCCCGATGCTCCCGTTTCCTCCAATCCTTAGATGGTATTTACCTAACCAGAAAATCTATGGGCAAATTCTTTCATGTCTGAGAAGCATTCTGAAACATTATCAATACTAACTGTTCAACATCATGGCTAAATAAGAGTTGGGAGGATATGTTCAACAGTTACTGAGAACACCTCCTGTGGGGCCAATCCAATTTCACAACAAGCTAAGATGGCCTCTCCTAAACTTGATATCCAAGAGGCTACAATCTGGGACCAGCCACTAGCTCCTGAAGGTTTCTCAACAGGAATGGTTGGGCATGGCCTGTCCTGCCATCAGTACACCAACAACTTGTGGGTTCTACCTGCTCTCTCAACTTTAAATTTTGCTTATTAGATTTCTGTGGTATTTGATTCATTCTTAATCCACTGTGTTTTATAGCTTTGCTGGTTTAGTTACCAGGAAAAACAGATGTTGAGTTCCTTTTTGGGTAGGTGAGTCATATGTAAGAAAAATTCTTGGGAATTCCACTGGTCACATTCCCATAAACCTAATTTTCTGGTTCTTCCATACATTCCCTACCATGCCATGTCCGGAAGCTATGCTAATGGAAAATTAACATTCATAAATAGAATGCTGTTGTTGTGTGCCTTTGAATTGGTTCCAACTCATAGCCATGCTGTATAGGGTCTCCAAGAACAGCTGGTAGTTTGAACCACCAACTTTGTGGTTAGCCGTCCAGTGCTTTGCTTATTCTACAGGACCACACTAGGGGCTCATACAGACATCAGGTTCTTTTTCTAAATTCCTAACAGAAGAATGTACTAAATTTTTAACTTTTCCCACTCACATCTTAACATCTACTTAGGATTCCCACTAACATGAAATAATCATTGCATGGAATCTGCTATCATCTCATTTAATCACGCTAATGACAAGTCATCTGATACTGACTCATAATGACTGACTAGACAGTTGCTTTTTGTCCAGGTTATCTCCCTTAATCTTAACATACCTTTGAAATAGCAGACACTGTATTTCCAGAGAAGTTGAGGTTCAGGGCTTACTTAACTTGTTTGAGGAACCAAGACTGGTTTAGAAACCAGGCAGAAACTATGAACAGCTGTCTCTCTAGATAAACAGCATGCCATAAACACCTATCATGAAGCTGCTTCCACGCCACACAACAAGATCCCAGGACATCTGCATTTGCTCCAAATAACCAGATGCACTAGCACTAGCTACTTATCTCTGTATAGCACAAATTAGAATTATACCTAAGAGCAAAACTCATAAGTTTTCATAAATACGAGACTTCAAAAAGTTTGTGGAAAAGTTCCACTATCCTTTCATTTCATTTTCTTAAATTTTTTGAAATCTCCTCAAACTTTCTCTATAGAATTCATTACTTTTTTATAAAATGAAGACAATGCCTATTGATCACAAGGATTACCATTACTCAAATTTTCAAGGAAAATGACAGAACACCAATTGTTTGTTGTTGTTGTTAAGTGCTATCAAGTTGGTTCTGACTCATAGTGACCCTGTATAGGATTTCTGAGGAGCAGCTGGTGAGTTTGAACTGCCAACCCTGTGGTTCAAACCAACCTAATGGTCAAGGGCTTAAACTACAGTGCCACACACCAGGAGACTCTGTGCAGGCATTTATAAACACTTTAATCCAAAAGTTCCTAACTCTTTTTCCCTACAAGCCTCTCCCTATTCTAGCACTTCTATGGTTCTCAATCCTTCCCCATCCTCTTCCAGACAACTCCAACCTCCAAGACATTCTGACATACATCACTGAGCAGAAATCAACATGAGGGGCCAATGACTTGAGTTCAGGAATGGGGGCACGTCAAAGGGATTAGCTTTGGAGTGGTCCACAAGGTAGCATGAATCAGGCATTATCCAACCCATCACCCCCATGCCCCATCTCCAACCCCTGACTCTTCCCACGTAGGAAAGAATCTCCACCCTTAGAAACTTATGTTCCAAATATTGTTTCAGTGTAAGAAAAAAAAGTTAGAACACCTTTTCCCCAAAACTGTGGGTTAAACTGAATTCATAAACGAATCCTTGTGAAGCTTCACACCAACTTTCTGCCAGAATGCCTATCATTTGTGGGCAAGGGCATATTATTATTATTATCAGAAAGTGGGGTATCTCCTGAAGAAGAAAACAGTGTCCAAAACCCTGTTTGGACAATGAAGGACCAGTTCTCAAACCCCACTGTTCTGAAAACTACCACTCAAATGAATTACCACAATAGGACCTGTGGCAAATACTGGGACTGTCTTGGAAACACCACACCTATCTATTCAAGTCATGAAAATTTCAGGTGCCAACAGAAACCACGGCCACAGTAGAAAAGTGTGGTAACACTTGTAGGAGTACGTGCCATTTCCAGTGGCTCATTTCATAGTCATAGTTACTTCAGACATTGATTTAAAAAGTAAAAAGCTGTATACTTACATTTAGTAATGGAGAAACACAAGCAGCTAAACCTCTGACAATACTAATAATGAGTAATTTCCAATGACATTCTACGCAGCAGTGATGAGAAATCAACAACACTAAATTTTGAGAGATGATGTACTGTTTCCCACTGTACTATTTTAGAGTTTTGTATTCTGTTCCCCACTGAAGCCCATCTACCATGTAGCTATGGAGACTTAACCTATTGGTTAAGGTGGATCTGCCCAAGGAGGTACATAAACAGAACACAACTTTCTGTTGATGCTCTTTCTAGTGGCAAGAAACCTGAGCTTGATGCCCCGTGCTTGCACCTAACCAACAACATTTAAACGTATCATTTTATTACAATAGTAATTAAAAACTGAATATAGCAGTAAGTACCCCAGGAACTGTAAGCACTGCTGTGTCCATTAATAAACAGGTGAACAACATGTGGCTATCCAGCCATTGGTTGTGCTCATGGACAGGTAAGACAGACACTGCACCAAGCTATGATTCTCAGAGCAGAGGCAGCAGGGGAGCAACCAAGGACCACCACATTGTCAGAGACTCTCAGTTCCCAGGAGATCATTCTCAGACTGTGATTTGTTCTTCTGTGTACCTCACAATCTTTCTCTACACTGAATTTGCTTTTGCAGCCTCCTGGACGACAGAGAGGCTGTATGTATATAGTTGAGGCAGATGTCCTTGGAGCGGAGAGTAGAAGAGAAGTCTGGCTCAGGTTCAGGGTATGGGTGGATGGAGATGGTTCTAACACAACACCCCTTCCCATTTCCTGCTCCACTGCACTCCACCAAGGCAGTCTGGAAACAGTCCCAGGTACACCTGGCTCCAGAAATCACCATGCATCAGGGGTTAGGAGGGTTTCTACTTCTTGCAGACCCAACTGCTGCTGTCTTGTTTATGCATTTGTGTTTCTTTCTTGAAGCCAAGACCTTAGGTTACATGGATACAAAGTGATGCTCCCCCTTAAAAACAGACCTCTGATTTAGCCCCAAATTTAGAAATGTAGACTGCCAGATGGTTTTGTCAAAAATGTTACTTATGAAATAATAGAATCAATCATTTATTATTAGTTTTATTCTCACAAGCAGAAAATCCAACGATAGTTGTTTTGAAATTATTTTAGGGGGATTGAAAAGGAGTAAGGAGTTCCTGGGTGATACAAATGGTCGAGCGCTTGGTTACTAACTAAAAGGTTGGTGGTTTGAATTCACTCAGAGGTGCCTCAGAATAAAGACCTGGCGATCTCCTTCTGAAACATTACACTCAATGGCAACCTAATGGAGCATAGTTCTACTTTGACATCTACGGAATTTTTGTAAGTTGCAATCAACTCCCCATTAGCTGTTTTGTTTATTTGTTGTTTTTTAGAAAGTGGTGGTTATGTGCTGTGGAGTTAGTTCTGACTCATAGTGACCCTGCACAGGGTTCCCAAGGCTGTACATCTTTAATGGGAGCCGAAAGCCTCATCTTTCTCCCACTAACATTTTGAACTGCTGACCTTGAGGTTCGCAACTCAATTTGTAACCACTAGGAGCTCTGGTAGTGTAGTGGCTACGAATCAGGCTGCAAGGTCAGCAGCTGGAAACTACCAGCTGTTCCGCGGGAGAAAGATGAGGCTTTCTGCTCCCGTAAAGATTTACAGCCTCGGAAACCATGTACAGGGTGGCTATGAGTCGGAACCGACTCCACGGCACATAACAACAACTAGGGAGATATAATGTAAAGTATGGAAAAAATTGAGATGCATGTAGCTGAAGTTTTATTTGTGTCTGTTCTTAAATCAATCAAGAGGATAGCATTATGTTAGTTTTTCAGCTATCACAGCAAATTTATTCACCATTTCATAGACAGACATATGGAAGACCTCAAAGGTTGAGGTCCCAGAGGTGCCCACGTAGAAACTTGGAACTATAATCCACATCTACAATTTTTGGTCAAGATTCTAGAAATGCTCAGTATAAAACTTGAAAGTAGAATCCATATCTCCAAATGCTTCATTTTCTTTCTACTACATTCTGTTGCCAGGGCACTGAAGGCAATGGGGCAGAGTTAGGGGTCCAGCAGTTTTTCAAGGAGGTGAATATCATAACCAGAGAATCAGGAAAGATTCCTGTACTGACAAAAGGTCTGTGGGTAATGAGAGTTAATGACCCTGGAATCTCCAGAAAAACTCACTAGAGCTAATACAAGAAAGAATTCAAAGTTGGGAGAGAAAATAAAGAGGAAAGGGAAAGGCTGAAAAGCTAACGTGGGCAGGAGGCAAAGAAACATGACAGAGTAGAGGGAAAGCCAGGAAGAAGGGGCACAGCAGGCAGAGACTACAAGCAAGTCACTTTTGGGACACTTAATACTTTTTGAATAGTAGGTCTTGTGTACTATATAAATGGCCACCAGACATGGCTTCCACATTCATGTGGGGCAGTCGCCTATTTCCCCCCAGGCACTTCCATTGCAACTTCAAAAGGAAAGGGGCCAGCAACAGAGTCACCACCACCACCATTTCCTGCAGCACCTGGGTTTTCCTTGGAAGTTTCCTATTTAAGTTGTCAGCTTCCCTGACCTTACTTAACTTACGAACTCATTCATGGTTCCAGGCTGAAAAGCTGTTAAAAGATGATTTTTTAAATCCTCTTTTTCACTGGTAAATTCTGCTCTCATTTAAAAAACAAAACAAAACCACCCTCAAGATCAAAGAAACAACATCAGGTCACAAGAGCCAACACACTTAGAAACAGACTTCACTGAACTCTTACCCTTAGGGGTAGAGGAAGGATGGGAAGATGCTATTTTATATATGCTCACAGGTCAGCCAAGTTCCTTTCCAACTCTCCTGACTGCCTATAAAATTCTCTTTCCACTAGGGCCAAAGGGATGATTTGTTCTCCAATTGGACTACCTTTAAACAAAATTCACCTAATATGTAAAATGAATTGGTCAAGTCTGAGATCTCACCAATCTGTACATCCAAGCTAGCCACAGGGCTCCCAAGAACAAAAGATTGTTGTCTTTGGTCACTTGGAACTCGAGCTATTCAGATGCAACCCAGATGGGAAAATAAACTTCTGCAGATAGAGAAAGGGCCCTTCTTTCACATCAAAATTTTATCATGTGTATTTAATCTAATTTTCATTTTTAATTTGCTTAAAGTATTTTTATACACTTGTCAAGTAATTTTCCCCCCAAGTCTGCATACATTTTTAGATTTCTAATCACCCCCTCCAATTTAAGCCTTAAATTTCTCCCCAAGTTCCCCATTTTCTATTCCTAAATTCCTGAGTCTATCTGTGCAAGTACAGAAAGAATAAAGGAAGGGCAAAAGAATAAATGAACTGAAGATCTACAACAACAACAACAAAAAAATACCATGGCTATTTAGAAACGAAAGGCATCAAGTATTTCCTGTCAGAGATTCTGTGAGTATTTTGTTTGCTTTGGCGGAAGCACCATGAGTCACCACTCAACACAGACTGGTCTTGAGAAAAGGAGACTCCAGTGTGGACAGCATCCAAGTCTCTGGTGTGGAAACAGCAAGGGGGCAGCTGAGCGGTCTACAGGAGGATTGCACAAGGTGGAGAGCAAGACCTACATGCACACAGATCCACTCTCCCATGGAGAAAAGACATCAGTGCAACACCAGGGTACATAAGTGACATTCAAAAGGAAAAGCAAGATATGCTTCCCAAGCCACAATGTAGTTTATCTTAGCAAAACAATCTAAGCAAAAGGGCCCTGGGAAGTTTTAAGATGACAAAGTAGCCAATGTTTTGTACAGACTTAGGGCTGCTTCATTTGTATAAACTAATGACCGCTTGGAGTCCTGGTGTGGTGATGTAGGATAAGCACTGGACCTCAAGGTTGGCTTGAATCGCAAGACTGGCAGTTCAAACTCAGCAGCCGCTCCTCTGAAACCCTGTATAGGGTCATACGTGTCGGAACTGACCCGACAGCGCTTAAGAACAACAATAACAATGGCTCCTTAGACACAAGAGACCCCAAAAGATGTAAGATGCTTTCTTGTCTTCCAGCAGAATTTCTTGCAAATCAACCCATTTAAGTGCACAATTCATTACACCACTTCAGTACATCTTCATGCTCCACATTCAGTAACTACTACTGGCTTTACATTTTTCTCTACATACATCCCTTTTATGCGAGTTTTCTAGGATGCCTTATAAAAGAATAAAATGGGTAAAAATAAGTACCGTTTATTTGTGAAATGGTATTTTAGATGGATGAATATGAAGATACGCTTACCTCATCCCACTCTAAAAGGTAGTTGGTGATTTTTGAACCATTGTCAATTGGCGCCTAAAAAACAATAATAAAATGAGATTAGAAAATGCTGTCCATAAACAATACTTAACAGATAAATACATTATCCTAACAGTTCTATCTTCTTCCCTCAAGGGGATAAACCTGAATTTCCTTGGTCAAAATCTGTCGCAAACTATTCAATACAACTCAACTGTAGAAAGCATTCCTACTATTAATAAATAATTTCCCATAAATAGCAACACCTGCCTTCCCCCACAAGTTCTACATGGGGCTACTTCCACTGTGGATATAAAATTTTCAAGTGGCACTTGAAATTCAAGAGGAGAGAGAGTATGCAGTTGAGAAGCAAAGGCACTACTACGGGTCTGATAAGGGAGAGCTGACGTTCTTCCATATAGTCTGTTTTTTTCTTTTCTTTAATGCTTACAAGTAAAAAGCCATGTGGCACTGGAGTCATTACTAAGTGCCGTGCAGTCGGTTCTCACTCATAGTGACCCTGTATGGGGTTTTGAGGCTTTAAATCTTTGTGGGAGCAGACAGCCTCCACCTTCTTTCGGCTGAGTGGCTGGTGGGCTTGAACTGCTGACCTTATGGTTTGCAGCCCATGGAGCCATTGCACTCCCATTTGTGGCATTAAGAGTGCTTTAAAAAAAAAAAAAAAAAAAAGGGAAAATGGGATCCTGCTGTAGGGTAAACACCAGAGGACTGCGACCTAAACGTTAGTGGTTCAAACCCAGCACCTGCTCTTCAGAAACCCTATACACAGGGTCGCTATGAGTCAGAACTGACTCAATGGCACTTAACAACAACAACGAGGTAGACTACTCTTGTTGATGTTAAGTGCTATCATGTCAGTTCTGACTCATAGTGACTACATACATAGAATTTCCTAAGCTGTAAAACTTTATGGGAATAGAAAGCCTTATCTTTCTCCCACTAGCTATAGATTAACCAGGAATTACTAGCCCTTCATACCCTTCACATGTTAAAAAAATGTAGTTTCACCATTGCTTTCCTTAACAGCAGGCAGGGATCAGCTTTGAAGAGGAAAGTGAGGTTTTTGAACAAGTGGAACAAGGGCAGATACATTGTAAAATTAGGTTTGCCAGAATGGAGTATTAGAGTGGGTTCCTGGCAACTCCAGGTTAATGAGATCTGGAGAGAGATAAAGGAGGAAGGGGAAAAACGAGTAGTAGAATGGTGTTTCCTATTTCAAAGCTGTGTCTGGGCCTAGATCTTCCTTAGGAATATCATGGGAGACCAGCAATCAGCACAGTGCCTTGGCCCTAGCAACAGGGTTCCCCAGAGATGTGTTTCACTTCCAGCTTGGTCATTTACTCATCACGAATGGGTGAGTGTGATAAGTAGGCTATATATGTAAATCATCTATTATCTCTACTATATGTAAATCACCTATTATACTACTACATGAGTATATGCCACTTAGTAAATAATTAGCTGCTGCTATTGTTAATTAAAAAAATCATTAGGGGTGCAGTAAATTTTAGTTAATAAAGAAGTTCTTCTCCATCTCCTCCTACTTTTCCCTGTGGAGTCATAGACTCCCAAATCCCAGTTCTCAGGTGGTTGGTTGGTGGTTGTGTGCCCTGGAGTGGGTTCTGACTCATAGTGACCCTGTACAGGGTTCCTGAGGCTGTAAATTTTTACAGGAACATAAAGCTGGTAGTTTCAAACTGCTGACCTTGAGGTTAGCAGCCCGACTTGTAATCAGTGGCTCTAAATTCTCTAGAAGTATAAATACAGGTTTCTATGGGCTAGCTTTGGTGGACAGGATAAGATGCATCAAAAGTACTGAATAACTAATAGAATCAAAGTATTAGATGAGAACCCATTTATGATACCTCATTGATTTCTCTAGAAAAAAGTTTTTACCTCTCAGATTCCTCTAAAGCATATTTTACTAATACAAACCCCATTGCCACTGAATTGACTGAGCCACGGCGATCCTATAAAACACAGTAAAAGTATCCCAGAGGGTTTCCAAAGCTGTATATCTTTACGGAAGCAGACCGCTATATCTTTCTTCTGCAGTGTAATGGATGGGTTCAAACTGCTGACTTTTGTTTAGCAACTAAATGCTTTAACCCTGCACCTCCAGGGCTCCTTTTATGACCCACATGTGGTGCTATGCAGGACTGCAAAGTTGCTTTGAACCATAAGATCAGTGGTTCAAGCTCACCAGTCACTCCTCGGAAACCCTATATGTGGTTGCTATGGGTCAGAACCGACTCTACAGCACTTAACAACATCAATAAGACCCTAATTCCTTGAGGGAAAGGGTACTGTTAAATAGCTGCTGCTTAGTAATTCGTAGCAGTTGGAAGATGTTTGGCTCTCCCAGTGTCTTTGTGGATTCAAGAATAGTTTGCAGGCAGAGAATAGTTCCCTGTCCCATGTTCCCACCTGAGCGCTTCACTTAGGAAAACTGCTCAAAGGAAAACTGACACCAAATCCAGAAATTTTTCCACGATATAAGCTTGTTTCTGATTCATAATTAAACAAACAGAGGATGAAAACTTGAAACATTTCCTTCCTAATAAGAAAAGTAGGAGGAATTCTACCTGAGACCTGAATTCATCCACGTTTCAAGTGAAGCATGAATCAGTGATTCCCAAATTTAGGTCTGTAAGACCCTGGAGTCCCTCCACTAACCTTAAGATTACTTTAATATTTTCCAAACAGAATGGATTTTAATTATTTCCTTAAAGAAAGAACTATTTACATATGACTATACAGGACATTTAAAAGTGGATATATATGCTCTAAAGAATTGAACAATGACGACCAACTGGGTATTACTCTGAAAAGGTGGGGAATCACTGACCTGTATTATCCCTGGAAGCCAGGAAGGAAAATAAAATAGTTCAGTTTCTAAGCCAGTTTCAACTTTGCCTTTGTCTAAACAAAACACTCAGGTTGGCCTTTGGATATGAGAATGCAGCTGCCCACATGAGAAAAAAGCCCATGTTTTGCTATTAACAACTGTTCTCAAATGTTTTTTATCAATTCCCTCTATAAATTTGACCCTCCTGTTTACAAAACACAGACTATTCCTTCACTAGTAATGGATCCCTGCAGCCATCTTTTTCCTTATACACATTATCAGTTCCCCACACTGTAAACCTTATAATTCTCTACCTTATTATGTATGCCATTTGTGAACATGACACAAAAGAAATACATTTTCATTTTAAACTATGCAGTAAACTCTCAGTGTAGAGAAATAATTAATATACAGATTGACAATATGATCTAATATTCTCTTGCAAACACCCCACCATGAATAATAAGCTAATGATATTCCTAAAGGAAGGCTCAATAGGCTGTCTCTTTGGCAGCATTTAGTTGTAGCCAGTAAACTACATCACATTAAAACAATTGTTTATTTCAATCTTTCATATAATTAATAGCCCTGACTTATCTAAGGCCCAATTAGTAAAACTTAATGAAGTCATTCTAAGTTTTAAATATTAAGTATTCAAGGCCCCCACTGAAAGAAGTCAACAGAGCCATAAACCTACCTGATATCTGAATTGTTCTTTATGAAACTTTCTACTGAATGATGGCTGAAAATGATGAAGTGTGGGCATTTTAACTATTTATATCACTTATAAAGTGTGACTTTTCTAGGAAAGTTACCAAATTCTCCAGCAAAAAGAGTGAAAACTGGGTCTTGTAATTTCCTCTTCCCACCCTGTTGCCTAATTTTAATAGAAATGGCAACTACTGATATCATCATTTGCTTCACATAGCTACTCTGAAGAAAACTGAACACTATCACAGAACTGTGACAGCAGAACATAAATGTTTCAAATAGCTACAGACTGACATTAGATTAACTTCAGACCATTACTGACACTTTGCGCTACCCACCTTCCACTGCAAGGTTAGTGAACTTTTGCTTCTGTGTGCCAGCCTCGGTGGAAAAGGACACTCGGGTGCACAGCTGTGGGTGGTAAAACTAACCGGCTGAGAGCAGGATCCCTTTACGGAATTGTACATGGCATAGACCCTGAAAACAAAACAGACAAACACATTCAGTGGCAGTCGCCAATCACAGATCATAATTTTTATCTCAGCTTTGCCTTAGGACTTTGTGCAGGCAAACAGAATTTATTGTATACAGTGAACACCACGACTCTTGTTCCTATATGCTAGTCTTGCCTGTCCTAAATTTGGTCAGCATTACAGGTGTAGTTGAGTAGATTGTAATGCATGGTGAATCTGTGTGAGTCAGACTACAGCAAAATCCTGTTCCACAGGATTTACAAAGGCTGATGTTCCAGAAATAGATGACCAGACCTTTATTTAGAGGCACATTTGGGTGAATTCAAACGGCTAACTGCTGTCATTACAGCTGAGGACGTTATTCAACAGACAAAATTAATTCCACAGAGTATTTGCTTCAATGTACTCTCTTCATGCTAATTGTCAAAAATTCCTGGGCAGTTAAGATTCAGCCAGATCTACTGACTGGAAAAGAATATTCTAAATAAAGAAAATAAGCCTTAATCCAAAGAAGGGTCTCCAACCACACGATCTAAAATCTACTTGGAGCACCTTGGGCAAATTAAATTATTTGACCTCTCAAAGTTTTCTTTGGTAAATCTGTAAAATGGGGATAAAACCAACAAGTTACTCTTGGGTTGACTTTGTTTGAAAAAGGAGAGAAGTGGAGTTAAAAGTCAGATAAAAAAAGGGACAAGAAGGGATGAGAGTCAATGAACTGGAGACACACAACACAAATACAATAGGGTAGGTAGCATATTTGAGCTTTTCATAACATTGCACAAAATTACATAAAAATAGGGATGCTTCACACATTGAAACATGCTTGCTCTAACAGTGCAGCTCTCATTAATTAAACACAATGTTCATGGATGTTTATCCACATGAAGATTTAACTCTTCTTGAATATGGCACCAAAATTACAGATGCTTGCTCTGCACATTAAAATGCATGATTCGATGTTAAACATATGTGATTTCTCCAAACAATGTTATAATACCACATACCTTTCAAAAACCAAGAAAGTATGATTACATTGACATTTACCATTTAATACACATTGAAACTTGGAATAAAATAACTCGAAAATATACATTTAAAAACAGACAACAAAGGAATATTTGTTGCTTAAAAAAGATCCCAAGGATTAAGCTATTCAAAGAACCAGTAAAATATACACCAAACTCTTAAATCTTACAACAGCTCTCTGTATGAGATTGTTGTTGTTATGTGCCATAGAATTGGTTCCAGCTCACAGCAACCTTACACAAAACAGAACAAAACACTGAGAAGTCTTGTGCCAGCCTCACAATCTTTGTTAAGCTTGAGTCCATTGCTTCTGCCACTGTGCCAATCCTTCTCATGGGGAGGTTTTCCTCTTTTGCACTGACACTGCACGTTACCAAGTATGAAGTCCTTTTCCAGGAACTGGTCCCTCCTGATAAAATATCTGAAGCACGAGAAACTAAGTCTTGCCATCCTGGTTTCTAAAAAGCATTCTGGCAGTACTTCGTTCAATGCAATTTGGTTTTTTTTTTCCCCGCAGTCCATGGTACTTTTAATGGTCGTCTCCAAAACCATAACTCAAATGCATCTTTTATGGTGTTCCTTAATCACTGTTCAAATTTCACATGCATATGAAGGTACTGAAAATACCCTTGTCTTTAAACTGACATCTTTGAGAAACAGATTTGCATAATCATTTGATTTCTTGACTGATGTTTTTGTGAATGTTGATTGTGGGTCCAAGAAAAATGATGTCTTTAAGAAATTCGATCTTTTCTCCATTTATCATAATGTTATTTATTGGTACAGTGGTGAGGATTTTGGTTTTCTTTACACAGAGGTGAAATCCATACTGAAGGTTGTGGTCTCCGATCATCATCAGTTAAGTATTTAAAGTCCTTTTTTTTTTTTTTTTCATCAAGAAAGGTTATATCATCTTCATGTCGCAGGTTGTAAATGAGTCTTCTTCCAACCTTGACGCCACATTCTTCATATAATCCAGCTTCTCGCATTATATGCTTAGCATACAGATTGAATAGTATGATGAAAGAATACAACCCTGGCATACAGCTTTCCTGATTTCAAACATTCAGTGCCCCCTTGTTTTGTTCAAACGACTGTCTCCTGGTTTATGTACAGGTTCCTTATGAGTGCAATTAAGTGTTCTAGAATACTCGTTCTCCACAATGTTGTCCATGGTCTGTCAGGATCCACACACTCGAAAATCTTTGCATAGACAGTAAAGCATAGGTAAACATCTTTCTGGTATTCTTTGCTTTCAGCCAAGATCGATCTGACATCAGCAAATGATATCCCCTCGGTCCACGTCCTCATCTGAATCCGGCTTGAACAGTCAGTTCCCTGTCCATGTACTGTTGTAGCCATTTAAAAATTGTCTTTAGCAAAATTTTACTTGCAATGTGATATAAATGATACTGCCTGATGATTTCCACATTCCATTGGGTGACCTCTCTTTGGAATAGGCACAATACATTGGCTAGAAAGCTGTCTCCCAAATTTCTTGGCATAGATGAGTGCCTCAAGTGCTGCATCAGTTTGTTGAAAGATTTGAATTTGTATCCCCCATCAATTCCCAGAGTCTTTTTCTTTGCCAATGCTTTCAGAGTGTCTTGAACTTCTTCCTTCAGTATCACTGGCTCTTGATCATATGATATTTATTGAAGTGGTTAAACAACAACCATTTCTTTTTGGTAAAGTGACTCTAGGTACTCCTTCTGTCTTCCTTTGATGCTTTCGGCAATATTCAATATTTTGTCCACAGAATCCTTCGGTACTGCAACATGAGGCTTGAAGTTTCTCTTGAGTTTTTTCATCTTCAAAAATGTTGAGCATATTCATCCCTTTTGGTTTTGTAACTCTTAGTCTTTGAACATTTCATGATAACACTTGACTTTTTCTTCCTGAGCTGCCTTTTGAAATTTTATATTCAGTTCTTGTACTTCCTTATTTTTTCCATTTAGTATCTCTATGCTGGACAGCAAGTTTCGGAGTCTCTTCTGATATCCATTTTGGTCTTTTCCTTCTTTCTTATCTTCTTAGTGACCTTTTGCTTTCTTCTAGCATGATGTTCTTGACACCATTCCACAGCACTCATGTGTCTAATGCATCCAATTTGTTTTTCACATGATCTCAAAATTCAGCTGTGATATGTTCAAGGTTAAATTTTGGCTCTCACAGACTTGTTTTAATTTTCTTCAGCTTCAGCCTGAACTTGCATGTGAACAACTGATGGTCTGTTCTACAGTCTGCTCCTAGCCTGGTTTTGGCTGCTGATAGGGTGTTTTCCCACTGTCTCTTTCCACAGATGCAGCCAAGTTGATTTATGTATATACCATCTTGAAGTCCATGTGTACAGTTATTTTTTATGTTGTTTAAAAAAGGTATTTGCAACGAGTAAGTCATTGGTTTTACAAAACTGTAACATGCAATCTCCAGCATTATTTCTATCACCAAGGCCATATTTTCCAACTACTGATCCTTCCTCTTTATTTCCAATCTTTGCAATCCAATCACCAGTAATTATAAATACATCTTGATGGCATGTTTAATCAATTTCAGATTGAAGAATACTTCATTTCATCATCGCTGTCTTTAGTGGTTGCTGTGTAAATCTGAATAATAGTGGTATTAACTGGTCTTCCTTGTTTGTTGTTGGTGTTAAAGTGCCGTCGAGTCGGTTCCAACCCATAGTGACCCTGTATAGGATTTCCGAGGAGCAGCTGGTGAGCTTGAACTGCCAACCTTGCAGTTCAAATGGCTTTGCAGTCTAAAGCATTAACCCACAGCACCACACCAGGACTCCGGTCTTCCTTGTAGGCATATGGATATTGTCCTATTACAGACAGCATTATACTTCAAGACAGATCTTGAAATGTTCTTCTTAATGATGAATGTGATGCCATTCCTCTTCAATTTGTCATTGCTGGCAATAGTATACCATGTTGTTGTTGTTTGTTGTTAAGTGCCATCGAATCGGTTCCGACCCATAGCGACCCTGTATAGGGTTTCCGAGGAGTGACTGGTGAACTTGAACCACCGACCTTGCAATTCAAATGGCTTTGCAGTCTGGCGCATTAACCCACAGCACCACATACTATCAAATTCAAAAGGGCTAATACCAGTCCATTTCAGTTCACTAATACTGACGGTATGGATCTTTATGTGTACCATTTCACTTTTTGACAACTTTCAGTTTTCCTAGATTCATACTTTGTAAAATCCATGTTCTTATTAGTAATGGATATTTACAGCTGTTTCTCCTCATTGTGAGTTGTGCCCCATCAGCAAATGAAGGTCCCAAAAACTTTATTCCATTAGTATCATCAAAGTTAACTCTACTTTGAGGAGGCAACTCTTCCCCAGTTGTATTTTTAGTGCCTTTCAACCTGAGGGACTCATCTTCAGGCATGGTATCTGACAACTGCTGTTTTTGTTGTTAAGTGCTGTCGGGTTGGTTTCTAATCAGGGCAACCCTGTATAAGTTTTCCAAGGAGTAGCTGGTGAGTTTGAAGTGCTGCCTTTGGTGCAAACTGACCTTATGGTGCATTCCTATCCTACAGTGCTACACCAGGACTCCGTATCTGACGATATTCTAGAGTTAGTCATCATTTTTCAATATTCAATATTCTGGTACAATTTGAGAGCATTCTACAGCTATTCATAAGGCTTTCAGTGGCTAGACATTCAGAAGTACTCTGCCTCTCCTTTCCAGTCTGTGTTAGTCTGGAAGCTTAGCTGAAACCTGCCCACCAAAGGTGTACCCTTCTGATATTTAAAATACTAGTAGCATAGCTCCCACCATCATAGCAATGTGCAAGCCACCACAGTACAAAAAACTAATAGATGAACGATGGCTCTCTAAATAGGAAACACATATTACCTCATTTCATGCAGAAGGAAAGTGAGAATCAGAGAGGTAAAGTAAATTTCCGAAAGTCACACAGCTGGAAGGCCAAATAAAACTGTATTCGGGGCTGAAACTGTAACCACTCTATTCTGTTGTCTACTTCCCATGCTCATCCTGCAGTTATGTTTCTTCAAATGCCCACAATTCATCTCTTCTCATTTCAAAAAACAATTAAAAAGGAAATTGTGGAAAATAGGTCCTTCTTATGTGTCTGATTAACAAGTCCTTTCTTCTCCAGAAAAATGAACTATCCATCAAAAAAAATGTTCAGATGCTAACAGAAATGTCAAACTTTCCATTTCAAAAAGTAAAATACATACTTATTGCATATAACTTATTATTCTTAAGGAAAGACACTATGATATTTGATCCAAACTAACAATGGTTATGGTCTCCAACTGAGTCTTCTGCTGAGAGAAATCATTCCTTTTTGCACTCATACTCACACTATAAATGGGATATCAAGTTTGTTACAGAAGAGTGTCAGAGAAAATGAGGGCAACCCTCAGTTAGAAGGCTTGATCTAATGACTCTAACAATACCAAAAGAAGGACTGATCCAATGGCTCTACCAATACCAAAGATCCTGAAGACAATGTCCTGTCTTGTTATACATCAGGTCTCACTGAGAGGCAACTGACAACAACAAGAATACATGAGCAGTTACAGGATAATATAAGACTCTAATGGTCGTTCTGGAAAGATCATTTCCATGTGTCAAGAAGGGCTCACTGGGAGTAAGCTGCTTAACATGATTAATCCAAGAACGTCCCACACATGGGCAGGGATCCAGCCTGAACTTTGACAGACCAGAATTTGCCAACTAGTGGCTCATGGGTTGGATGTAGCCATAAAATATGTGTGTGTGTGTGTAGTAAATATAATGTTTTCCAAACATTAAAGGATCAACACAGACACTCACAATGGAAGACAGTGCCACTACCTATAAAACAGAATCTATAAAAACTAAACTTGTATCTGATTTAACTTCTTCACCACTTTACAGCCAATAGAGGACACGGAAATGTACTAAGTAACACTACCACCACAGGGATGCAATCAGCCCAATTCCGACTATCGGAAACTCTATTTATTGCTCAGTGCCTTCAAGTCAGTTCCAGGATCAAATTCATCTATATCTAAATAAAGGTATATATTTTCTAACAAGTTTCAGGATAATAGTTAAAAAAACAAAATTTGAAAGAAAGTTAAGGCATAGAAACCAATCAGAATATTCAGACCATATTTGAATTTCAATGATAACCTAATTAAGAAAAGAAAATATTCATTTTTAGGACAATGAAGAAGTGAAAACTGTTTCTGGGTTTTATAGATAAATATTTTTTTTGGAGGGGTTTGCGATGATGGTAGTACAGCAATGATTAGAAGACAAGGGGGAATCCTTGTCTTTAGCGAGAAAATATTTACAGGGGAAATAAGATAATGTCTGGACTCTCCTTCAAACAACTGGGGAAGAGGAGTAAGTTGGTTGATAAGTACTTGAGAAACCTTGAAAGGAATATACTTTTGACTATAACTAAAATTTTCTGAAATGAAAATAAGTTAAAAAGTTAAACTAAGTCAACATGTTAAAAAAAAACTAGATTTCTGTCACTGAAATAAAAGAACGTTTGACTTCTCTGAAAGAACGTTTGACTTCTCTTTTAAAAACTGGACGATCGAGAACTGTTTTCCCTCACCAACTCTCTTAATACATGCTTTGTTGTTGTTGTTAAGTGCCTTTGAGTTGATTCCGATCCATAGCAACTCTGTATAGGGTTTCTGAGGAGCAGCTGGTTAGCTTGAACCACCGATCTTGTAGTTCAAACAGCTCTGCAGTCTGGCACATTAACCCACAGCACCACACCAGGACCCCACAATACATGCTTTAGGGAACATGGATATCCTCTGAAGAAACCCAGGGCTGGAGCTTGGGGTGGGGTGGGGTGGTGTTAGGGCTATTGTCTGGAGCCAGTATCATCTAGAATAGCCTGAATAAGAAGAGCAATAAATGGCACTCCCTGTCTGCAGGTGGACTTCTACTTTTATTACCCCCTTTTACATTTTATCTTTTACACTAACTCTGGAAATGGATTCAACCTAACAACAACAACAACCCTAACTGTGGAGTCCTGGTGTGGCTCTTTAGGATAAGCAATGGACTCCGAAGTCTTTTTGAACTACAAGATTGGTGGTTCAAATTCAGCAGCCACTTCTCAGAAACTATACTGGGTCACTGTGAGTCAGAACCAAGTTGATGGTACTTCACAACAACAATCTTAGCTGTTCTCTATACATGTTATTTGGCAATGTAGACATGGCTATCTGATTAGTATTTAATCCTGGAGGAAGTAATTTATGCATTTCCCTCCCATGACACGCACTGGGGTATGCTTGGATTTGATCTAACCCTGTAGGCAGGAGCCTACCTTTGGGGAACCAAGCCTGATTATAAGGTGTGCTCTATAGTGTTCATTCTTTGAGTAATAAATGCCTGTTGATCACTCCATCACGAGTGTCAGGTCTGTGCTCTGCTCCAAACCATCCTTCACTAAGAACTTGGGAAATAATGGCGACCCAGCAAGAACACTGAGCCCACAATCCTACACTATAATGATCAGATAAAGGTAAGAGTGACTGCCCTTTAAATGGAGCAGATACTGGTCAGTTCAGCAGAATCCCCACCACTCCCCACATCTCCTCTGTGCTGAGATTGCATATCAGTTATTGCTGGCCCAACCTCACTTTACACATTTAGACGTCTTTTCCCAGCCCAGTTGGCATTTCAGCTTTGCAATTACAATCAGTGGCCTACAAATATTTAGGAGGACTAGGATGTTCACAAACAGCTGGCACCAAAAATCACTGGATAAAACAATGTAAGAAAGCACCTATAAAATACTCTAGCAGTTTCTAGCAAGATAACTGCTATTTTTGTTGTTGTTGTTGTGTGCTGTCTCGGAGCTTATGACTCATAGCAACCCTGTATAGGGTTTCCAATAAAACACTGGTGGGTTTGAACTGCTAACCTTGTGGTTAGCAGTCAAGAGCTTATCCTACAGTACCACACCAGGATTCTAGTTAGTTAACTGGGAAGAGGTAAATTTGGACTAGCCAAATTCTTGTGTCTTTTTATTGGGATACTAGGCGTCCTGGTATGATACTGTAGGATAACCCCAAGGTTTGTGGTTCAAACCCACCAGTCACTTCTTGGAAATCCTATACAAGGTCGCTATGAGTTAAAATAGACTCTACAGCACTTAACAATGAAGAGTTAGAAACTAGTACTTCATGGAAACTCCTAACAGCCAGGATGGGATAATAACAGAGGAGATAAAAGTAAAAAAGAAATCCTGACAACACAGTGAAAGTCTGAGGCAGCTGAAGATGGACAGTGGTATAGACCACATGGAGTACCACTGAGTTGGTTCCAAGTCACCGTGACCCTGTATAGAAGTTTCTGAGGAGCAACCATTCCACAAGACAAGGAAACATCTACCAGCAAGATAAACCAGAGTCATTTTATATGGCAATATAAATGAACCCCCCCATATCTGACAACATATCTAGGTATCCCATCAAGATATACAATAGTTAAAATTGTTCATCAAATAGGTAGCAATGAATCATACTAAAGAACTATTTTTATCAAAAACATTTTTCAGCTAAGAAAGTCTTTAGAAATGATGCTACTATGCTTTAAAGAATGCTTTGGTTTTTTTAGTTGTTTGTTACGAGATGGCATAGTTTATTCCTAAGTATCGTTATGTGATAGACAATCTATTGAGTAGGATAGATTTGTAAATAGCTTCGCTTCTTTTGCTTTTATACCAGGAAAGAAGCATACAATTTTTCTAAAAATCTAATACTGTGCTATATTTTCATATTATTCTAGTTCAGATACTGGCTAAAATGATTAAGAAACACGTGTTTCAAGAATTTTGGAAGTATGCTTCCAACTTCCTCCAGCACATCCATAACATAATAGGAATCAGAATTGCTGGTCAATAACACCTATTTCATAATCCTGCTTTTTGCTGGTCAACTATATTTTTGGAAATGTTTCATCATATAATTTTTTTCTGGGAAATGGTATTACATGACATCATCGTGAGGCAAATTTATTTTCCAAACTATTTATACCAATGACTGGAAAATTGCTTCCCACAAATTATGTACTAAAACTGCTATCCATTCCATCACTTCTATTCCAGAATATCTTACCATTGATAAAGACGCAAGTTTGACTCCAGTAAAATGGAAACTTCAATGCCATCATTAATTATGAAACTACCAGCTGAAAAAGAAACATACTTTTCAAGGAAATTTGAGGGGGATTCAAAAAATTCATGGAAAAATTCCATTATCTTTCTATTCCATGTTCCACAATCTTTTTGAAGCCCCTTTCTTATTTCCACCTTTTCTAACATACAATCATACAAAGACACAACCTTTTAGGGTGAAGATTTTATGTTTGTGAATTTATATAATTAGAAGTGTAATACTGTATATGGAAGCTATGCATAAAACACATTTAAACTTCCAAATGACTTTATAGACCTAAAATATCTATTTGTAGATATGGATAACATATACAAAAGCGATGGCTTTTATAAAAATCCAACCAGAGAACCAAAATCTACATTTTGTGAATCAATGTGTACACTGTTTTTGTTGTTGGTAGGTGCCATCGAGTTGACTCTGGACTCATAGTGGCCCTATCAATAACAGAATCAAACACTGCCCAGACCTGCACAATCTACACATTTGTTACATTTGAGTTCATTGCTGTTGTCTCTGTGTTGGTACTATCTTGGATGTCTTGCTCTTTCTCACTGACCATCCATTTTACCATGCGTGGTGTAATTCTCCTGATGACATGTCCGAAGTGTGAGTCAAAAGTCTCACCATCCTGGCTTCTAAAGAATATTCTGGCTGTCTTTCTTCCATCAGAGATTTGGTTTTGTTTTTGCAGTCCCTGGTACTTTTACTTTTCTTCTCCAACACCATAATTCAAGTGAATCGATTCATCTATGGTCTTCCCTATTCATTGTCCAACTTTGATATGCAACATTGTTGTTGTTATTAAGTGTGGTTGAGTCAATTCCAACCCATAGCAACCCTATACAGGGTTTTCGAGGAGCAGCTGGTGAGCTTGAACCGCCAACCTTGCAGTTGAAACGGCTTTGCAGTGTGGTACATTAACTCACAGTGCCAAACCAGGACTCCATGCACATAAGGCAATTTAAAATACCACTGCTTTGGTTAGGTTGTTCTGGTGCGGCGTTGTGGGTTAATGCACTAGACTGCCAAGTTGGTTTGAACCACAAGGTTGGTGGTTCAAGCTCACCAGCTACTTCTTGGAAATTCTATACAGGGTCACTATGAGTCGGCATTTAACAACAACAAATTCTCAAACTATTATCTTTGTTCTTTAATGCTTAATAAGGTCTTCTGAAGCAGATCTAATACAATGTTAATTTGATTCTTGACTGCGGTTTCTTTGAGTATTGATTGTGGATCCAAGCAAAATCTATTCTCCATTTATCATGAGGTTATTCAGTGGTACAGTTCTGAGGATTCTGTTTTCTTTACATTGAGGTGCAATCCATACTACAGGCTGTCGTCTTTGATCTTCATCAGTAGGTAGTTTAAGTTCTGTAACTTTCAGCAAGCAAGGTTGTATCATTTGCATATCACAGGTTCAGAGTGAGTCTTGATGTTACATTCTTCTTCATGTAATCTAGCTTCTTGGATTATATGCTCTACATACAATCTGAATAAGTATGGTGAAAGATACAATCCTGACACACACCTTTCCAGATTTTAAGCCTTATTCTCTTGTTATGTTTGAACGACTGCCCCTTGGTCCTCATGTTCCTCATGAGCACAATTAAGTGTTCTAGAATACGCAATTCATCACAATGTTATCCATAGCTTGTCATGATCCACACGGTCTAAAGTCTTTGCACAGTTAATAAAACACAAGTAAACATCTTTCTGGTATTCTCTGCTTTTAGCCAAGATCCATCTGATGTCAGCCATGATATCTGTAATTCCATATTTTCTTCTTAAATCTGGCTTGAATTTCTGGCATTTCTCTGTCAATGTACTGTTGCAGCAGTTTTTAAATTATCTTCAGCAAAGTTTTACTTGCATGTGACAATAATGATATTGTTTGATGACTTCCACATTCTGTTGATCACCTCTCTTTGGAATGGGTATAAATATGACTTTCTTCCAATTGGTTGGCTAGGTAGCTGTCTACTAAATTTCTTGGCAGATAAGTGAACACCTTCAGCACTGCATCAGTTTGTTGAAACATTTCAATTTGTATTCTACCAATTCCTTGAGCTTTGTATTTCACTAATGCCTTCAGTGCAGCTTGGACTTCTTCCTTCACTGCTAACTCTTGAAGTGGCTGAACACCAACCATTTCTTTTTGGTTTATCAATCAATCTTTTGCTCAAAAAATCTTTCAAAATTCCAAATCAAGGCTTGAATGTTTTCTTCAGTCCTTATACCGTGAGAAATTCTGTTGTTGTTAAATGCTGTTAAGTCAGTTCTAACTCACAGCAACCCTTTAGGGTTTCTGAGGAGCAGCTTGTGGGTTTGAACCATGAACCTTGTAGTTAGCAGTCCAGTATTTAACCTACAATGCCACACCAGGACTCCAAGTATACATTGTTGTTGTTGTGAAGTGCCGTCGAGTCGGTTCCAACTCATAGCAACCCTGTATAGGGTTTTCGAGGAGCAGCTAGTGAGCTTGAACAGCCAACCTTGCAGTTCAAAAAGCTTTGCAGTCTAACGCATTAACGCACAGCTCCACACCAGGATTCCAGAGGAATATTATTTATCGCATTCACTATTAGGAGAAAAGAAGAATCATTGCATAGATGACAATAACACACAATTCTTAGCAAAATGAGAAAGAAAACCCTTTAAAACTTGAAATGTCTTGGGATACTGCTCTCCACGTGGATTTTAGTACAAATAACATGGCAGATGCCACTACAAATAGCTCTGAGAATGCAAACTGTGACCCTGCCTAAATGACAGCTCTGGTCTTGTAATAAATTCTTCCTAAGGAGCTCTGGTTAGTGTAGTGGTTACGAATTGGGCTGCGAACCACAAGGTCAGCACTTCAAAACTATCTGCTGTTCTGAAGGAAAAAGATGAGGCTTTCTGCTCCCATAAGATTTACAGCCTCGGAAACCACATGGTCACTATAAGTCAGAATCGACTCCATGGTACTTAACAACAATAGCAGTGAACTGGTGGTGAGAGGAGGTTAAGAGCTGCTCTTGTCTAGTAACTGAGGCAAGCAGACCGCTTAACCTAACTGAACACTGATGACTCCTGTAAGTGCTGTATCACATGTGCGGCCTAGAAGTTAACATGTGTGAGGATGTATTAATTATTCCTTTTATTTGCCTGAAAGTTTAAGGTGTTCATGAGCTAGGGGAACAGAAAAAAGTTTTCTCAAAACTTACTCTTTGGAAGAGAAGTGAAGAAAAATGAAGAGGAACATCAGAATAGTAAATGAAGGACAGCCCTTTAGGACTTTTAAATTTCTTTGAAAAGGATATAATAAGCATTTGAATAGGCAGGAAATTAATAACCCTTAGTAAAGCAACGACCATGGACCATGACCATGAATAGTTCAAAACATTATGGAGAAAAAGGAAACACATGTTACCAATGAATAATGGTCAGCATTTAAATGGATCCCTATATGGTATTACTTTCTCTGGTTTGCTATTAAATTGACTATTATAAAGAATGGTTAAGCCATTTCTATAATTACCTCAGCTTCACAGATTATTTAAATCTATTTGTACAGGCCCTGTGAAAAGGTCAGTGTTCGGGCTGAAGCTCACAGACTCAAAAATCCAAAAGTTCTGATTTAAACAGGAAGAGATGGCTGCAGGAGAGTTCACCTAAATAATAAACAGCTAAGCAGATGTGCACTTTGTGTCAGTAGAAAACAACACTGTGCTTTTATATATATTGCTTTGAACTTAATTTGAAAGCATGATGACTCTAACATAACACATAATGTAACCTAAACACACCCCAATTTTCCTACCTTTCTTACTGATAAAATTGTGGTACAGGGATTGTACATGGTTTGACCAAAGCAAAACAATTCATCAAAAGCCGAAGCAAGATAAGAACTCAAGACTTCCGATAATTAGGACATGCTCTTCTTACTACGCCTCTCTGCCTCCAGCCCATCACAAGGAATGTATGGTAAGAGTTAACCTTCTAAAAGTCTAACAAAGGGCATGTACTTGGTGTACACATATATCAAACAAAAACGGAGAAAGAATCTGTTATTGTGTAAGATAAAATTACATTTTCTGGTAAACATATAAACAGTAAGTACAACAAAAGTTACAGTAACAAAATAATGTTTTGGACCACATCCAGAAACCAGTCAATTTGCAAATGGATGGACACATCAGTAGGGTTCTGTGAAAGTTTAGATTACAGTTCTCTCCTCACAGATCTGTAGATGGTTGGATTTCTTCCTAAAATAAATTAGTTCTGCCTTCCAGAGTAATCTCAGTAAAGATTCCAGATTATGTATCATACCACATGGGTTCACAGCTTTGCTAAATTAGGTTAGATTTGTGTCAGTCACAAATTTACTATTGCCTTATTCTGAAACCTATTGATTTTTTAAAGGTACAGATGTGTTCTTGCAATACAAGAAGGGTTTACTTAGTCATTTGGACTGACCACTTTATACTTATGGTCTGTAAGACAAAACTGAGAAAGATACAAAAAGAAAATGTTACATATTGAACCATATAATGAAACATATTACATATATATGTGTGTGTGTGTATTCCAACAGATTTCAGAGGACCATATAAAATAAAAATTATTTCAGAAACTTAAAAAAAAAAAATTATTTCCAGTGCATCAACTACTCTTTTATTATCAGGAATTTGTCTATGCACTCCCAGTCACCATATGTAGAGCACAGAACACCAACCAGTGGCTGATGAACTAGACTTTCAGCTAGACAAGTGCCATTAATCAAAACCTTACAGCAATGTACACAGAATTCACTTTAGTGTCTGGATCCTCTAACACAGTTCAGTTCTTCTATCCTGGACTTACCTCACATGATAATCAGTTGCTGGTCTAAGATCTTTCAGGTTACATTCTAATTCTTCTCCACTGCAAAAAGAAGTCAATCATTAAGTTCACGATATTTCAAAAGTAATGTAAGTTTGGATTTGGTTCTCATAGCCATGCTCCAATAACGATCCAAAAAAGCCTATTTATATCTTGATTCTACCATCAGCCAGAAGGAAAAAAACATAACTTTCTTATTTGGTTTGACTGTATTTTTGGACTAGAAAATCAGACTCATTTACGAGTCGGGCTGCCAACCTCAAGGTCAGCAGTTCGAAATACCGGCCGTAGCACGGGAGAAAGATGAGGCTTTCTACTCCCGTAAAGATTTACAGCCTCAGAAACCCTGTACAGGGTCATTATGAGTTGGAACTGACTCCACGGTACTTAACCAACAACATCCTAGATTTAGAAAATGGCAAGGTTGGCTTACTAATACAATTTCCAAATGTAAGCACTTTAATGTGGTCTCCCTACTGAGAAGCAGCCTTATCACTTTTTGAAACTGCAAATAACAGTAAATAACTGCACCAGTTGTCGACCAAGGGGGGCTCTACACTTACCTCAGCAGGAACCTCAACTACCTCCAATTTCAGTCTCTTTTTGACAAAATTTCAACCTGTCTCCTCACATAAAGCACACAACGGAGACCTTTGCTATATAAAAATTTTAAAAAATTTAGCTGACCCTACGTTGAGACCAAACCTCTACTCAATCATGAGAAAGTAACAAATGTAAAATAAGGAATAGTCCATTAAAATATTCTAAAAGATGGCATGGGGGAGGAAGTATTATGCAGAAAGGTCAGTGTTATCAAAGCTAATGGAAGACTTTAGAAATGCTTTAAAGGCTAAAGAGATAAGACATCTAAATATACTATCCTGTTCTGGAGGGGGAAAAAAACAGACATTGTTAGATTAAAATTGACAAAAATGGAGTATGGATAGTGGATTACACAAAAATCCCTAATGTAAATTTAGGGAGCTCATAACTGCACTGTGTTTTCCTCAGGTGACTATCCTTATTTTGAAGAACTGTCCACGGAAGGACTTAGTGCGAGAGGGCCAGGAAATAAGCAACTTACATGAAAACGCTATAGAGGAGAAAAGCAATTAAAAAAAAGAGAAGATCAAATGGTTGGTAAAGGAAACTGGGCAAAATGGTATTAATAGGTGAATGTGGATAAAGAGACAGAGGTATTGTTTGATCTCTCTCTCTCTTTTTTTTTAAACTTTTTATAAGTTTAAAATTATTTCTAAGTAAAAAGTTCCATTAAATAAGTTACAAACTGACAGTCTGTGCCATACTTTGCCTGCATCGCTGTTGTTTGACTTGCACTGTATTGTTAAACATTTTTTGTTTGTTTGTTTTAGATCTCCAGAGAGAGTTTAATATCAGAAAACCTTACCTAATAATTTAGATTTTCAGCATCTCTTGATAAATGTATATAAGGGAATTCTGGGCTACATGCTGTCATGGCAAGAACCAATTGCAGTGAAGTGGAGGCAAGAGATCTCCTGCTCAGCATTTTCCCAACCAACCCTTCCCTGGTTCCCACTGATGTCAGTTGCTGGCACCTCCGTTCATATGCACCTGTAGTTCCTGCCACCAATATCAACACTGCAATGATAGAATCTACCTATTTTTTTTCTTGTTAAGAGTGGAAGAAGCAGCTCTCTGTATATCTTTACAGTTTCTACCAATTCTAATTTCTGAAAAGGATTTATTCTAAGTACAGTGGGGACTCACTGGCATGCTCTGCAGGGAAACAATATGGCCTGACCTAGGTTTCTGTTGTGTACTGGAGACCTGGAGCTAGGTGTTGGGAGACTCTGAGGAGCTTCCTGCAGGAAGTCCAGGGAAGAGATAATGCAGTACAAACATCTAGAAGAGGGAGCAGCTAATGGACTTCTTTCCTCATCTCTCTTCCCTTTTCTTTGCCAGTAAGAAGACACAACCCTAGAGCAACATAAGATACCAAAACAAGGATAGAGGCACAAGGTCTGTCTGCTCCTGTAGCTAGAACCAGAGAAAATGAAAGTGGGAGGGAAGGAAGTGAGGTTTATGTGATCATGTTACCCTGGGCTGGAGCTGTCCTCCCAGAGGCGCCTCACACATGGAGGTCAAACAAGGAGTTAAAACAAAACTACCTTTGTGATATTGTCTTCTGCAACTCTGAGCAGTGTTGACACAGAAGAAAAGATGGATTCTGAAAATTTCTGTCACATTTAGAATAGGATAGTAAATCATTTAAATAGTTAATAGCTGGGAATCCTTAAAACAGAAGGGATGTCTGGAGGTGAACTCCATATTCTGTGTACTCAACTTTTGATCATCTAAGAAAATCTTGGTAAGAAATGCTTTGAAGTAGTAACCTTTATGATATGCTGGAAAACTACTGAGAGGGTAAGAAGTTGGACAAACTGAAAAGACATTCACCATGTTATATAAAATTATTTAAAATAACCCAAACTCACAGTTGCATTTTACCCTGATAGACACTACTGGGATTAAAAAAAAAAAAAAATTAAACTATACGACAAGTTAACAAAAGGAAGTGATATATTTTACCAAAATCAAACAGCTTTACAATGTCATGGTTGCTGTTGTAGTTAAGTGTTGTCGAGTCAGTTCCAAATCATAGTGATCCTGTGTAGGGTTTTTGAGGAGCATCTGGTGGGTTTGAACTTCTGACCTTGCCGTTCTTAATTCTGCCTCACGGCAACCCTAAGTACTTACTTCTAAGAATAACTTTGTAGAAATTAACCTCTGACATTATAATTAGTATTACTACTAATTCTCAAAATGAACTGTCTAAAGGAAAATTTGCAAACCCATAAAGATTTTCCTGTGCTTTCTATTTTTACTAATAATCCCAATTTCACAGTTTAGCAGCAAGGAAGAATACATGGAAACATGGGTTACCTGTAAATTATCTTGTATTTTCCATCTCGCCCTTTGTCTGATAAGGCCACCTCATAACTGTAGGAAAGACCACTGTGGGATCCACATGAAAGTCCAACTGGGGGAGCCCAAGATAGCACAACTGCTCTTGCCTGAATATTAGAAACCTGAGGAAGAAAAAGATGGTGTAAGAATGTTCAAATCCATTTCACCTGGTCCAGATACTGCTTCCTCCAATAACATTTGTGTAATTATTATTACATGGTATAAAGCTAGAGTTAATCCAAGGCAAACAATTATAAGGATGACAAACAGCATTCTATATGGTGCCTCTCTTGTTAAAGTCCTGATATACAAAACACAGCTACTGCAATGTCTGTCCTTATTTTGCAAAGTTTCAGCCAAGTCCAGTGCAATACATACTCAGTCTTCTAGAAAGTGAAAGAGTCAGTCATGTTTGGGGAAATTTCTTAAGGTAAAAAGTTTAATGAAAGGGTCAATGGTCTACAAAGCAGCCATCACATTAAGAAGTAGGAGTCACATCCACAGAAGTTTGGGTAGTCTTCAAAACTGCTTAACTTTGATCAGTTTTCAAACTGTGCTCCTCAAAGTCTTGCAGGTCCTCAGCAGAGCCCAATGGGTGGGGAATTGGAACAAATGAGCAGGCTGGTACAAATGTGCATAGGATGTGGAAATGATCCATTTCCCCAACCTCTGCTTTTATCGTTTGGCTTAGTTTCTGCTTAGGACTTAATTTGAACAAAAGACTTTGGGTCTTTAAAAACTCTGAAAACCACAGTTTTAAGCCATGGATTACCTTTACCATAATATAGGGTATCTCCACCCACCCACCTCCCCACGCCCGCTATCTGAAAGTAAAATGTTCCCATAACACTTTAAGCTGAAATGACATAGAGAAACAATTATCATTAATTTGCACGGGAAAATTTTTTGAGCATTCACAGAATTCCAAACTAACATATCAAATCATAAGAAATAACACACAAAAAACTAAAATAACATTGGCCTATGCACAGTGTTCATAGATACAGTTTGTAGCTATGGCAGCTTGGTACTGAGAGCGTGCAGTCCTGGAGAAGGAGCTTGGCGACATCATTCTCACTGCTCAGGCATGTGTTGCCTCTTTAAGGGCTTCCTGATAAACAAATGCTGAACTCTAGTTATGCTTTTGTCTTTTTCATAAACGTGAAATCCTCTAATGATTTCTTTCCATTAGCATAAATAGACACTAATGTAGGTATTTCATAAAAGCGAAATGCAAAAAGCAGGGAAATGGGCGATACCTGTATTACCTTTAAGAAATTAGATGCAGTCACTAGTTAATAACAGAGGAAGAAAGAGAGATCCCTTGAACTGTGAATATGGTAGCTAGGCATACTGCCCTTAACCAATGATGAATAGGAGTTGATAGTACCCTATTGTCCTACTCTGAGGCATGTTCCAAAATACCTATCACTGTCTCTCAGAGTCTTCAGCAGGATGACACTCGATTTGGCCAAAGCAATATCTTGCTCCTGAACAGACCCGAAATGGCTTCCTTCCCACTTGTCTCACTTCCTAAACTCCTACTGTGTCATCTCCGATCTGAAATTAACTATTTGTACTCAAATCTTCATCTCTGAGTCTGTGTCTGTAGACATCCATTTAAAACAGGGTCTAATTCTTTAAAATAAATCAAAACAATAGAACTCTAAAATCTAATTTTCTGAAGGTTGTTTTATTGATCCCTGCATATATGTAACAGTAAAACCCAGATTCTATAAAGACTATAGCCGTGGATTAGGCAGTAGATTGAGACTGAAAACTCTTCAGTCCTCCCTTTCCCACCTTTCTTCTATTTTGTTCCTAATCTGATTATATAAAAATTGTTAACATGTAATGTATTGGAGTCCTTGTGTGGTGCTGTGGGTTAATGCACTGAACTGCAACGTAGTTTTGAACCACAAGGTCGGTGGTTCAAGCTCACCAGTCACTCCTCGGAAACCCTATACAGCTATGGGTCAGAACTGACTCGATGGCACTTAATAACTTAACAACAACAACAATATTGTATAATACAAAGAAAAGCAAGAATAGTAAATATGAAAAGTCAATGTCGAGTCTGCCTTTTCTACATTTTTATCCCATTTTTTTAGCAGTGATCTCTCTATATATTTCTGTTCCTTATAATATAGCATCATATCTTTAGCCAATTACTTAGTTTGATTCCTACTCATCCTTCAAGTCCCCAGCCAGGCCTCACGACCTCGCAACCTCCAATCAACCTTCCCTGTACTATAATCACCCATCACCCTCTCTGTTATACAGATCTTATTGTTATTTCTTCCATTACTGATCATATTACAGCATTTGTCTCACTCTCTCGCCAACAGGCTGTGACACTTACTAAGGACAGGGCTCCAAAGTGAGGAGCTTATCAAATGCTTATTGATTGAGAAATCAAAATCAAAGAGAATAGGATAGTCTGAGTTTCTGAGCCAGGCTATATATAGTAGCTGCAGAATAGCATTACACATTGTTTCAAAAGTCTGAGGAAATACTGTTTCAGATGCAAAGCCCACCCCTCTGGATATGGCCCCAGACTAGCAGCTCCTGTTCACCCTCCCCAGTGGGATGCTGCATTAAAAACCTCTTTCTGAGTGCTACACCCCCTCATAGGCCTGTGGCTTCAATGATGTTTCTTATTTTTAGACCCTGTTCAAATTTACCTTTCTTCATTCATCTGACCATCACACCTCATCCTGTAAGGGGCTGTGGACACGTAATGATTAAAAAATGGTTTCTGCCTTCAAGGAGTGCCAACCTGGTGAGGAGAGACATCCGAGAGACCCTAAGATGGACAACTGAGCACAAAGAACAATGCAGGAAAGGATTCTATGATGTTCCTTCTGGCATTTCTGGCTCAGAATCAATCTGTTTTCTTGTGCTCAGGTCACATTTTGCTGTTACAGCAATGGGTAACAATTGGCACTTATTTTATTATTACCACTATGCATTACTCAGTTATTTATGTGTTGCTTCACTGACTAGATTAAAAATAGCATTTCTACTATGCACAACACTGTACTTCTGAATTCCTTCACTCAGATTCCTAAGGTACTGGGAATTTGATTTTTAACACAATAGGAGATATTTTGCTATGAAAAAATGTGCTTATAATTATAAACAGGCTAACTGGATACTGGAGACATGTAACTGAGGTGGTAAGTGGCTGTTTTGCACAATTCCAACAATACAGTATGTAGTAACACTGATTTTAATGAATGATAGTGTGGTACTGTGGGTTAATGTGCTGGACTGCAGTCAGTTAGAACTGCAAGTTCAGCAGTTCAAGCTTACCAGCTGCTCCTCAGAAATCCAATACAGGGTCGCTATGTATTGGAACTGACTTGACAGTACTCAACAACAGTGTGAAATAACATCACGTCTTAAAATAGTTCACATTCTAGCACTTTAAATATTAAACAAACACCTGGAAATTTACATCATGTTTAAGATCTTTCTCATTGGGTATTAGGAATTTTTACTTATTCTTTTCTTTTGGACTTGGTAAAATTATTTACCCGATAGCAATGAAAAATACTTGAAGCATCAACTAAAACAGATTTCCACCTTTTTTCCCCCTGGGCTCCCCAAGCACAACCTGAGGAAAATTGTCATCTAAGACAGGTTATCTATACACATGCATTCTTCTGAAACGCTGCTCTGTAAGACATGCACTTTTTAGAACTCAGCATCACTGTCAAAGGACAGAATTTCTGCTAATTCTTTCCTAGAAAGCCACAGAGATTCCTACCGCAGTTCTGAGGCTAAATCCTCCTCCTGTGCCCTACTTGCCCTCCCTTTCTCAGACACTCAGGACTCAAGTTTCCTTTCTTCAGGCTATGGATTTGTGAGAGAAAGAGGCCTTTGTCTCAGTTAGAATTTAGGACTCACTTCCATTTCATGGCTGATTCCAGGAAATTACCTGGTGCTAGTCCTGGTGTAGCGCTGTGGGATAATGCACTGGACAGAAAGGTCAATTTGAACTGCAAGATCGGTGGTTCAAATTCACCAGCTGCTCATTTGAAACCCTAGAGTCGATCTGAGTCAGAGCTGCTCCATAGCACTGAACAACAACAACAACATTCGAGAGCCAGCCAGGTGAAGGTGAAGCCTCAGCACTAGATATATTTACCCCAAGTGTCTTGGCAGCTGACACCTTAAAGAGAAGTTAAAAACTCTAGGGACAGTGCCTGTGTTGAAGCCTACTGCTGAGCAAGCTGGGCAACAGTACTACTACGTGATTTTCAAACTGCAAGGTTGTCTGTCAGTAATGAAACTTTCTCACCTGCCATTACCGCTGCACTGATCATCACCATGAAACACCATGACTGCTGTCACCATAAAAAATAAGCTATCAAATTGACCGACTTTCTGGTGTTTGATTAGTCTATTATAACTAGAAGCCAATCTCCTTTGTAATGGTTATGCAACTGAGGATTTCTAATGACAAAACTACTGGGTCAAGGTTCAATCCGATTTTACTTTTGAACTAGTGTTATAAATGGGCCTGTTGTTGAAGTTACTTCATAAGAATTATTTAAAACTAAACTGCTTTCAGGTATTTTAAAGGACCCACACAAAGCTACTCCAACATCTAGATGATTATATATTGATTAGAAATCATTCTTATCCATTTATTTATAGAGTAGGACGGTCTCTACTCCATTTCAACTTGAAGAATCCGCATTAGTTAAAAGGGTAAGTGTGTGTGTGTATACATATATAATCAGAAAACGGTAAAAGTGAGTATTTTGCATCTTTTGATATGCAATCCTTACCTCGCTCAGTTTCCTCTTGATCAGATCACAGTAACTTAATACTAGCCTGTTAAATTTTAGTATCTTTAGTCTCAGAATGTATTTTATGCAGATCATAGTATCTGGATCAAATACACCAGTCTTAATCACAAAGGTACTAACTTGCTACTCTCATGCTCATAAATATTCGTAAGTTAGCAGCTTCTAAACCTGATCCTGAGTTTGGATTTAACTATGTGGGAGGTCTACTGATCTAATTAAAGAGTAGTTAAGGAATTTCAGCATACCATGGAAATACTGGCTTCACGCTGATGGTACCACCATGAGAAACAGCAATGTAAAGAAAAATAAATAAAAGGGGAAAAGGTCAAAGAGCTTTGAAGAAAAAGGATACTTAAATCTAATAATTTCACAATCAACTGCTTCTGTAATTCTTTAAACGCTAACAACCTCAAATAGGTTTTTAGATAATACGGCTGTTTGTCTTTCAGGGAATTGCTTTTTACAATTTACTCACATCTGGAACTGACAAGTCAACTGTTTCTACAAGCTAAACATTAATGGATGGAACAAAGTAGATTTACAATTCCGGGTTACATTTACATACATCCTGAAATAAACAGCCCACAAGTATGTGTGACATCACATGTCGCACCACCTAAGATTAAGCATTACATTTCAGGTGGTTATCCCAATGCAGGAGTCCTGGTGTGGTGCTGCGAGTTAATGCACGGGACTGCAAGGTTGGTTTGAACTGCAAGGTTGGTGGTTCAAGTTCACCAGCCACTCCTTGGAAACCCTATACAAGTCGCTATGCATCAGAACTGACGACTGCACTTAACAAATTAACAACACCATCACAATGTCCTAGTATAGCACTGTGGGTTAATGCCTTGGACTGCAAAGTTGGCTTAAACCACAAGGTCAGTGGTTCAATCTCACCAGCCACTCCTCAGAAACCCTATAGAGGGTTGCTATGGGTCAGAACTGACTCTATGGCAACAAACAACAATTCCAATGCATGTCCAAGAGTAGCTACCTGGTACAATTCCAGGACACATAACATATGTAGCATATTTGCACACGGTTTTACTAAACGACTAAGTATTTGGGTCTCTGCAGTATCTGGGCTTCTGAAGAGTAGGTAACTCACTCAATTCAGAGTGTTCACAGTTCTAAAAGATAAAGCAGACTGGAGATGATCTGATTCATTTGAATTCTGGTGTTGGCAAAGAATATTGAATTTTTTTTTTTTTCCACAGACTGCCAAAAGAACAGACAAATCTGTCTTGGAAGAACTGCAAAAATGTTCCTTAGAAGCAAGGATGTTTGAGAGTTTATCTCCAGTAATTTGGACATGTTATCAGAAGGGACTAATTCTTTACCATGCTTGGTAAAGTAGAAGGTCAGCAAAAATGGGCTCAAATATAGCAATGATTATGAGGATGGCACAAAACAAGCTAGTGCTTCATTCTGCTCTACAGAGGGTCGGCATGAGTCAGAAATCAACAAAGCCAAATAATGCTTCTGTACTAAAACAAAATCTCAAAAAATACATATACATATGCATTGTATTTAGTGTTGTTTCCAGATGTGGCTGAAAGGAAGAAACAAAATTTATAGAACAATACTTCTTACAATTTTCTGCCCAGCTTTTGCAAAGTGGCTTCTTCTCATTTCAGAGTGCAACACAAATTTTCTTTTTGTTTAATGCTATGCTACCAACTCTAGAGGACTCCTGGTATGATGATATAGATCAGCACTGGACTGTGAACCACAAGGTCAGCAGCTCAACCCCACCAGCTGCTCCTCGGAAACTCTACACAGGGTTGCTATGAGTTAGCATTTGACAGTAACAACAACACAGAGACATACTCCATCACAAGTATTCTGTAAACAGTACATGGTTCACTTCTCAGATACAATGAAGTACTAGCCTACCTTTCACAGATAAGGGGCATTAAGGCTCAAGAAAGTCATGCAAGTTAACTAAGGACACAGAGCTTGTTAGGTAGTAATCAAGCAGGCTCCCAATCCAGAGGGACAGCAAGTGCTGTCCCACCATTCCAGCCTACTGGTGCTGGCCAGCCTTTAGGTGCTTGCACCACCTGCCTAGATCCTAACTACAGTCACTTGATTCTGCACAGTGCTAGGTTCTAGGGTACCAAGATAAATAAGACATCATAAACTGCCAAGAGGGTGAGGTGAGAGGAGGGCAAGGAAGAGGAATACAGAAGGAATGGAGGAGAAGGAGAAGGAGGGAGTGGAGAGGAAGAGACCTATACACAATGAAACAGACTAGACTAGGTTGAACAGGATGAGCAGATTGAGAAGGAAGGGCCATTAAGGAGCAATCAAACTAAATCAACTCACAGTGGCCCTGTTATAGGGTTTCCCATCTCTGCCGGCGTAGTAGTTACGAATTGGGCTGGTAATCTCAAAATCAGCAGTTCAAAACTACCAGCTGTTCCGCGGGGGAATGAGGAGGCTTTCTGCGCCGGTAAAGATTTACAGCCTCGGAAACCCTGTACAGGGTCACTATGAGTCAGAACTGACACCACAGCACACAACAACAACAATTCTATACAGGAACAGATAGTCTCATCTTTCTCCAGTGGAGTGGCTGATGGGTTTTAACTGTCAACCTCACAGTTAGCGGACCAATGCCTGGGCTACAGTGCCATTAAATCTCCTTATTAAAGGAACAAGAGGGAGAAAATAATGGCCCCGGAACCTGTGACTATGTTACCTGACACATTAAAGGAGACGTTGCAGATGTGATTAAATTAAGGATCTTGAGATAGGAGGCTATCCTGGATTGCCTGGCTGGGTCCAACGTGATCATAAGAGTCCTTTATAAGTGAAAGTGGGGAAGAAAGCAGGAGAGTCAGAGAAGGCGATGTGACGTTGGAAGTTAGAGTCACAGAGAGATTCTGCTGGCTTTGAACATGGAGAAAAGGGGCCACTAGTCAAGGCATGTGAGCAGCCTCTAGAAGCTGCATCAATCACAGGCTGACTTTCAAAGCCTCCAGGAAGAAAGCAATCCTGCTGACACACCGATTTTAGCCTGTTGAGACTCTGTATTTCTAGTCTCTAGAACTTTAAGATAATAAATGTTGCCATTTTATGTCTCTCACCTGATGATAATTTGTTACAGCAGCAGCAGGAAATAAATACATGTAAACTGGAAGAGAAGCTGTTTCAATTATGTGTAAAAGTAAGCAAGAATGAACATGGCACTGTAAGAACCTTCACTCATCCGGTACACCTTCAGCCAATGACTCGTGCCATCCAGCACCCTACAGCCATGTGAATACTGTGAAGCAACTGTGTCCACAGGCACCGGCTTCGTACCAAGTGGATTTTATCCAACTCCTTAAAAAGTAACGGAGTAAAATTCTAGCAAGTCCAAATCTCAATGTTAAGAACATTAGCTATAAATGCTGATCTGTAGGTCTTACTTGGGAGTTTGTAACTACTTGAAACTCTGTTATTTCTACTCACTCTTGAACAGTTTTCAGTCTGCCTTTTGCAATCCGAGATAATGTAATGGTTGTTTTTGTTACGCGCCATCAAGTCGGCTGTGACGCATAGTGGTTATAGATAGGGTTTCCAAAGCTGTAAATCTTTGTGGGAGCAGAAAGCCTCATCTTTCTCCTATGGAGCAGCTGGTGGGCTCGAACCGCCAACCTTGGGGTTCAAAGTCCAGCACTTATCCTTTAGAGCCATCATGCTGTTACACATCAGAATTTGACAGCTTTCAAGGTACAAGGAAAATTCTTGGCTAAACTCACTCTATCTATAACTATATCTAAACCCCACGATATGGAAATGTTTTACTTTGACTTATTTCTTATCCAAAAGCCATCTTATAAGTTTGAAGAAGGACAATGAGAAAGGACAGTGTCTAGGTAAGCTGCCTGGCTCCCAAACAGATTGTCGATATCATGGTATTTACCTGAGTGAACCTGCCCAGCAGACTCACAGTCTAGTTAATTAGTACTCCAAAGTCAGACTCAACAAAGTCTACACAACTAGGAGACTTACGTGAATCACATGCGTAAAAATCACATGACCAATTAATTCATAATATGAAACGTAACTATGTGGTAGAACAGACCTTAGTATCAACTTGCTCTGCACCTTTTCTCTCTGCTGGCTATAAACAACAATAAAACCCTACTGCTGTGGTGCTGATTCCAGCTCATTTCAACACTACAGAACAGAACAGAACAGAACAGAACAGAACAGAACAGAACAGAACTGCTCCCTTGGGTTTCTAAGGCTGTAAATCTTTATGGAAGCACAGTGCCTCACCATTTTCCTAGGGCATACCTGGGGGGTTTGAATCGCTGACTTTGTGGGTTAGCAGCCCACTGCTATTTTCTGTTGACTATAAAACCACTGCTACCAAGTCAATTCCAACGCACAGTGACCCTACAGCACAAAGTAGAGCTGTTCTTTAAGGTTTCCAAGATCTTTCTCCAGAGAAGCACTTGGTGGGGGCTTGAACTGCCAACCTTGTGGTTAGGGCTCCTTGTGCTGGCTATATGGAAGCCAAATTCTCTAAAGGCTCTTGGATGAGTACCAAACTGTTCAATAAATGGAGTCAACAACATGAGTCAAAGGCCTCTAAGAATCCACATCTTCATGATGGGGTCAGAGCTGCCTGGCCTGAGATGATAAAACTCCATTTGCTTCTGTGGATCCCAACAGACATAGACAAAAGTTCTTAGATGAAAATCTTAGCCTTTTAAAGTTTACAGTATCACTAATTACACAGAAGTCTGCCTGCCCTATTCTGAAAACAATTCCCTGCAAATAGCAAGTGGTTAATAAATGCTGGATGATGGAGAAGACCAATACACTGAAGTACTGCTTTTATCTTGCTAGAACCAGGTCAGCCTCGGAAACACAGATGCTATCACTTGTGTGGGAGAGCAGTGCCTAGAAATAACCAAAGAAAACCCTGTGTGTAAGCACATGAGCGAAAGACAAAGTAATGAAGTTCTGTGACTCTATCCAAATCAGTGAACTGACATGTTGTTCTTCTCATCTGCTCACTCTATAACTCCTGTTTTCCTCAGTTGCCTTATTGTTAAGTGCCAGTGAGTTAGTTCCAAATCATAGTGACCCCTATATAAAGTTCCTGAGGTTTTTAATCTTCGTGAGAGCATAGAGCCTCATCTTTCTTCCACGGGAGGCCTCGAACTGCAGAACTTGTGGTCTGTAATCCAATGCTTATTGCATGGAGCCACAGAATTCCCAAGTGCATTTGCTTTTCCTATGATTTTACACTAAAGACTGAGTCTCTCCCCATACGTCTAGACCATCCATCCTTCAAAGGCTATCATTCTAGCCTACAATTCTGTCATTCCTATGCACATGATCTCTCAATCAAAATGTTGTTCTCTCTCTCATCACAGCACTGATTCACTAAACATTTGTGACTGCCTACGCTCTGTATTTAGAGTCTTGGTGTGGCACTGTGGGTTAATGCACTGGACTGCTAAATTGGTTGGAACCACAAATAGGCGGTTCAAGCTCACCAGCAGCTCCTCGGAAACCATACATAGGGTTGCTATGGGTCAGAACCGACTCGATGGCACTTCAAAACAACAACAGCAACAACCCACTGTATTTATCTATCTGGAAGCCAGCTAGTCAAACAAGCCCCAAATGTCCAAGAAAGGCACTGAATATACAAAAGGGACAGAGGTATGAATCTATTCTAGAGGAGTTCACAGATGACTGGGAAAGGCACAAAAGGAGGAAAATACAGTACAATATACTCAATAGCAGAGGTAGAGGCAGTGCTCTGTAGGACTGGGGGTAAAGCCAGTGGTACTACACAAGTGCTCAGTGGAGAATCTCACTAGATGGGTGCAGAATGCAGCAGGGCTCAAGAAGCCTTAGAGGAATGCAGGTCCAAAATGAAGCATCTATACGTCAAAGCCACAGTCCCTATACAGTGCCTTATCTGGGAGGGAGTGTGTTAGCTCTGTAGGATAAGCACTTGACTGAGAACTACAAGGTTGGCAGTTCAAGCTCAGCACCCACTCTATGGGAGAATGATGAGGTTTTCTGACTCTGCAAAGATTTACAGCCTCGGAAAACCTATATAGGATTGATTAACTGAGTTGGAACAGACTCACACAACGACACTTAAAAACAACAAAGCACCTTATTCATTCATCTCTAGAATGACTCTACTATCTATTCCCTCCTATCACACCTGAATTCTGGTAACCATAGTCTCTCACCAGAGTTACAATAATATATTCCTAACAATTCTCCTAGCTTCATTTTCTTCTCACTTTAATTCATCCATCAACTGTCTGATCATCCTGAAAAAAAAAAAATGCAGCTCTGAGTATGTTAACTACTTGTTCAAGAAAAGTTAACTGCACCTTATTTGCTCTTTACTAAATTCAGGACAGACTCTTCAACTCAATATCCATGTCATCCCATAAAAGTTCCCTCTTCTGCCTGTTTGCCAACATACCCCACGTTTTGTTGCTGTTGTCAGATGCCACCAAGCTGGTTCAACTCCTGGGGACATTATGGACACCAAAACAAAACACTGTCCAGTCCTGAGCCATGCTTTTAGGTTTTAGTCAAGCTCAACTATGTGCCCTGAGGCCTGTCTGGACTCTTCTGTGACAAAGTTTCATCATTTGAAACACAAGAAGAATCAAGGCTTCCCAATTCAGCTAGAAAATACACCAAAATACTTTGGCTCTCCAATCACAGATGAAAGACTGAATTAACATTTTCAATTTTTCACTTGATGATTCAAAGCCCCTGAAAAAAAATCAAACTTAAGTCCTCACAGCATCACTATTCCCAACAATTGTTTCTTAGTATTACACCCAATATCCTGGACTTATTTTCCTCAGCTAAAATATAAGTTAAATATAAGTTTTTCTTTTTTAATTTACTTGGAAAATGCTTGCCATTATTGAGGCTTCCAAAATTATTTTTACTACAGTTACACAAGTAAAAGGAAATACCAAACGAAAACTGTTTTGTAGACCTGAGGTTAGGGGGTGGGGGGATTATGTCTAATTATTATTACAGCCAGGATATCTAAATAAAGACATTTCAGTAGATTATGACTAAGCAGAGGGCTGCCAGTCCGAATTTTCATGCACTATTAATAATTTAATACTAGTTAACATTCTACGAACATTTTGCAATGGGGCCCTTTTGCTTACCTACTTCATGATGGGAAAAGAAGCAAACACTAGTAATTACTGAAAGTGTCATTTGTGCGCAGAAATCCAAAGAGACATACCTGGGGCTTCTCTATTCCTGAAAGAATGTCTTGCACCCTCTTTACTTCCAACTCATATTCTGCACGGCAAAAAGAGAAAAAAAAAAAAAAGAGCGTTAATAAAACTATTAGAAAACAACAAGTTGTCAATTTCTTTCCCCAAGGCCTTTACGTAGGGCAATTAGGTTAATGCACTGGACTGCAAAGTCAGTTTGAACCTCAAGATCGATGGTTCAAGCTCACCAGTTGTTCCTTGTATGCCCTACACAGGGTTTCTAAGGATCAGAACTGACTTGACACTTAACAACAACATCATTAGGTCAGCTGCCTGTTACCATGAACATTTCATACAATAAACATGATAATGAAGAGGAGGCCCAGGAATGCGTTGGGTGTATTCGTTTCATTGTAGGTAATTTTGCCATCTTGCCACTACACCATTTTAAGTATCCATAAGGTTGACTAGATTAAAACAGAGTCTGCTTAATAATTCAATTAGAAAAATATTTATCGTGCACCTACCACATTCTACATTCTGTGTTAGGAACTTCAAAGAATAAGAGACAAGTATGTACAGTGCCTGCTTACAAGAAGCTTCCAGCATAAAAGGAGGGACAAGTGCAAAAAAATAAATATAAAAACAGATTCTGAAAGTTACTATTCATTTATACATTTAGTCAGTAAAATATTTCTTTAGTGGCTATTTTATGGCAGGTACTTTCTAGGTATTGAAGCCTTTCATTCTCTTGGAACTTTTATTTTAGCAGAGAAAACAGACAAATAAACCAACAAATAAGTAAATAAACAAGAAAAATCAGAGGTACAAATGGCTATTAAGAGTAAAAGAACAGAATGCTATGATAAAGAACGAGTAGATAATGACTCAGAGGTGAGACTCAGTGCTGACTATTCTGAGTATATGAGACCTATATAACAAGAAGGAGCCCAGACAACAGGGAATAAAAGGTCCTAAGAGGGAGTGGAGAGAGACCAGTACAGCAGGAGGCTGAGAATAAATAAGAGAAGAGGTCAAAAGAGGCACTCAGTGGTCATTTCATAAAGGGCTTTGAGGCCTAAACACAGAATTCAATTTTTACTCTACAGTAGATAAGCAGCCAACTTGAGAGATTCGGTGGGAGGCTGATTTGGGGTTTGAAGAGATCTGTTTGGCCTGTGTGTGAAAAAATGGATATAAGAAAGCCAAGAGTAGAAGCTGACACACCAGTCAGCTGACATCTAAGTGATGAGCAAGACTGATGTGGGCGAGGGTTGGTAACAGACATAGGACTGGTTTCAGTTACATTTTGGAGGTATTGATGGGCAGATGAGTAAGGGAAGAAGAATCCAGCATAACTCCTAGTTCGGATCCAGATCAACTGGAAGATGATGGTATATTTTAGTTGTTGTCAAGTGCCGTTCTGACTCACAGTGACCTGGCATAGGGTTTCCGAGGCTTTACATCTTTGTGGGAGCAGAAAGCGTCATCTTGCCTGTGTGATCTTGTGGTTCACAGCCCAGTGCTTGTTGGGCAGAGCCACTGTGGGGAAATAAGCATTGGAGTAGGTTCCATAATTTCATTTTACAAATGAAAGACGAAAAAATGATGAAAGCAGAAAGGATATGGTGGTAAGAATGTATACCAAAAAAATATAAAGAAAAAAGACAAATAATAGAATTGTATTTAAAATTTTGTTTTTCAAGGAATCTTTTGACTCTGACAACCTGATTGCTGATGCTTTTAGTGCTATTGAGTCGGTTCTAACCCACAGCAAACCTGTAAATGGGTTTCCGTGGAGCAGCTAGTGAGTTAGAACCACCGATCATGTGGTTCAAACCAACTTTTCAGTCCAGGGCTTGTCCTATAGCACCACACCAGAACTTGTGACAACCTGATTGTCATTGTTGCTGTTAAGTACTCTGCTGAGTTGGTTCCGACTCACTGCAACCCTGTATAGGGTTTCCAAGGAGTGGCTGGTGAGTTTGAACCACTGACCTTGTGGTTCAAACCAGGCTTGCAGTCCAGTGCATTAAACCACAGCATCACTCCAGGTTAATGGAAGAGAATATTGAACTTAGAAATTGATCTAACTAGTCAAACTAGTTTGCATTATAAGCTATATGCTAGATATACCAGCAAAGACAAAAGTCTTTGCTCTCAGGATAATGCAAGCGTACTTACTGAAGGAAAACAAAACTCAACAGGCAATAATAATATGTGACAGACGCTACAGTAAAAGTAACCCAAAAGAAGCCAACATCTATCTAGCTGATACCTGTGTGAAGCAGGTATTTGGAGGTGCTGGGGAGAAGGTACCCTCAGAGGATGAGAGTGGGTTAGCTGCCCCAGATCTTCTCAAGGCTGCTGCTCATTCTCCTTTTTCTGGTCTAATCATAAAGTCATTTCTTCAAAACCTCCTGCCCTCATCCCTCCCACTTGCCACAGCCTCATGAAAGTCACTTTCATTATTTCCTTTCTAACTATCAGTAACAGAAATCGAGAAATGAATTCTCGTTTATTTGTTCCCTTGCTTGTTACTTATCTTTCCTACTACAATATAAGCTTCTATGGGTCAAGAGTAGGCAAACTTTCTGTAAAGAAGCCGACAGTCAATATTTTCAACTATACAGGTCATGTATTTTCTTTTGTTTCTGTTTGTTTTGTCTTGCTTTTACAACCCTTCACCAATGTACAAACGATCTTAGCCTGTAAGTCACACAAAAACAGGCTGTAGGACAGACTGCAGTCTATTGGTCCCTATAATAGGCCTGGTGTGGCACTGCAGGTTAATGCAAGCGTACTTACTGAAGGAAAACAAAAATCAACAGGCAATAATAATATGTGACAGATGCTACAGTAAAAGGAACCCAAAAGAAGCCAACATCTATCTAGCTGATACCTGTGTGAAGCAGGTATTTGGAGGTGGATGGCAGGGTTGGTTTAAATCTCAGGGTCGGCGATTCAAGCTTACCAGCCACTCCTTGGAAACCCTATACAGCATTGCTATGGGTAGGAACTGACTTGACAACACTTAACAACAACAACAACATTATAGGCCAGCCTCTGGCTGGCAGTTAAGTGGGAGAATTCTCATCTTCCATGTGGAAACCTGGGTTGGATTTCTGGCCAATGTACCTCATGTACCTGTCTGTCAATGGAAGCTTGCATATTGCTATGATACACAACAGGTTTCAGTGGAGTTTCTGGACTAAGATAACCTAGGAAGGCAGGCCTGTGATGTAACAAAAATCAGCCAATGAAAATACTAAGATTCACAAATGGCTTATTCACAACTGATTATGAGGATGGTACAGGACCACTTAGCACTTCAGTTCCATTTCCATGGGATCACCATGAGGTGGGGGCCAATTCGAAGGCAGCTAACGACAAGTGTAGCACATGGTCACCATTTAGTCTGCAGCATCTAGTGCAATTCCTGGCATACTCAGACCTCAAGAGACAGCCATCATCTAAATATATTAACAATGCCTAAAAATCAACAATAACCAAATTGATTTGCAAAACCTTAAAGTTTTACATAATAGTTCTTCACCCACCCCTACTCTACACTATAACTCTGTTTAATAGAACATGTTTATTTTTATTTTCTTTTAAAAAATGGCAGGTTGGAAAAAAAGGTGCATGGCAGTATGATATTTTCTAATACTCCAAATAAATGAAAACCCACATTCAAAAAGTCAAATACCACAAGCTCATTTAAAATTATGTATTCATGTTAATGGCTTACCCACTATGTCAAAAGTGTACATTTTCTGGAAGTTCCATCTATAAGTAAACTGAAATATTATGTACCTCAGAAATTAACTGTAAGCAAAAATATAAGCAGAGTCCCAATAAATGAAGCAGTTCAGTTGTCAAGGACAAAGTTTTCTCAATCTCCAGCTATTCTACCCTTTGAAGGGCCCTGTGTTTCACATAACTAGATATAATTAAACAACTAACTGAAGGAGGTCATTGTTTCCTTCTGCCATGACTGACACATTTAGAGGGGCTTAGGAGTCCTGGTGTGGTGCTGTAGGATAAGCACTGGCCTGCTAACCACAAGGTTGACAATTCAAACCCACCAGCTGCTCCTTGGAAACCCCTACACAAGGTTGCTGTGAGTTGCAACTGACTTGACCACACTTAACAACAACAACAACAACAGAGAAATCAGAATTATCCTTTAGATAATGACAAATTTTAAATGAAAATAGGGATGAAGACCAGCTATTCAACAAAAGAGACAAGGGAAGAATTAAAGAAATCTGTAAGGAATAGGTTTCTTAGCAATATGTAATAGACACAAACCATAAAAGAAAGGAGAGTGAAAATGGATGTGACGTTCCACAACACTTGAGACAGCCTACCCCCTAATTCCAGCTTTCAAACACAGATGAAAACAGAATCGACTACACTTTTGATACAAAAAAAAGGAAACTGGGAAAAGAGGCTGGCTTAGAAAGGAAAAGAGCTGTTCAAAATTAGAAAGAATGAGTTTCAGCATGAGCCAAAACTACAATTGAAAGGTTCTGACAGAGTTAAAAATAATTCTCTTCCAAAGAGAGGCCACGGCTGCGTGCTTTAGAAGACAGTAAGAGAGGACACTCTCTGATCACCTGGCTATATGCAGGTCATTGCATGTAACAGTCACCACCTCTGCCGCTTTTCAAAAAATCTCTTGCAAGACGGACAATCCTTGCTCTATTTTACAGCAGTGAGCAGACACCAATCTTTATTTTACGTGTGGCAGTGTTCTGTCCCTTATAAGGCACAGCACTTGCAGGTATCTTTGTTGAACAAACAAGGAAGGGAAGAAAGGAGGGTGAGAAGGAGAGAGACACTGCAGCCCAGAGAAGGTGTGACTTCCTCCGGGCCACCAGTCTAGTACATTGTGAAGTTAGGATGCAAGACAGGTCTCTTTGGCATCAGAGCAGGTAAAACATAGGACTGTATCATGACAAATTAATGATAAAGATCTGGGGTCATGAGGGTCGAGGCTGTGGAGAGAGAAGAATAGAGGATCAGGGCTGGTGGGGTAGTGGCATTGAAGTAGATGGGAGGAAGAGAGGGCAGCAGCAAAGACCCTCTAAGTCTTATTGGAATCAAGAGAGGCTTTTGTTGTTGCTGTTGTTATTTTTTAACTCAAAGGAAGTTGTCAAATGAATAGAGCAAAGGCTTTTAGATCTGAGGAGGAGGCATGAGAAAAGGATGCACAAGAAAACGTGGGCCATGAATGGAATCAAATGAACAAAGAATTCCGGGGAGATTAAAAATAAAAAGGGCAAGACTTGAGAAGGAAAGGTGACAGACCAGACAATCACTACCCTATTGTCAGGAGAAATGTGCACCAAAGTTAGACTTTAGAATTGTTTCTTTCTTTCAAGGTTCTCAATTGTGAATATGGAAAAAGAAGAGAAAAATGCATTTATCTCACATATATTTAATGCTTCTCCACAAACTAAACAGAAGTAAATAAATCTCAGGAATACAATTTACACAAACAAGAGTAAAAATTTAAACTTCTTTGAATGGAGCTAAAGTGACAGCTTCCACATATAAAACAGTTCTGCTATGAAAGGTACCACTCTGGTGTGAAAATGTCAAGAATTCACAACTCTGCTAACTAAATCATTGAGTTAACAGATCCCATTGCCTAACTCTCCCTAAGTAAGGATTGAAGTGTATCATGAATAAGATATGAATTATAACCCTCTTTTTCCATAAAACAGATTTATAGCCCACCTATACTCCAAGTCCTGGTGTGGTGCTGTGCGTTAATGCATCAGACTACAAAGCCATTTGAACTGCAAGGTCAGAGGTTTAAGCTCACCAGTTACTCCTTAGAAACCCTATATAGGGTCGCTGTGGGTCAGAACTGACTAGATGGCACTTAACAACAACAACATACTCCAAGTATTTCAGAACTTGGAGCATGTTTCTGGTGTGTGCCCATGTTTACGTGTGCCATTTCCCATGTGTATGCACACATGATGTGTAGAGAGTAGTAAAGGGGAAAACAGCTCATTCCTGTATAAAAACGAACAAGACAAAACCAAGTAAAGATAATTCTAGAAATTTGCATTTAGGATTTTTTTTTAATCAAGTTAAAAAACAAAACAAAAACAAGACATGCAACCCCCCCCCACACACACACTTTAAGACCTGTTGTTCGTTATTAGTGTCATCAAATCAGTACTGACAAATAGCGAAAAGGTATAGGGTTTCCAAGGAGCAGCTGATGGACTTGTACCACCAACTTCGCAGACAGCAGATCAGTGCTGACTCTAAGACCTGAATGTGTCAGATGATCAAAACAGTGTCCAAATCTTGAACCCCATCCAGAACCTTCTGTGATGGGACAGTCCCACTACAAAGGACAAGCAGACTAAGCCTGGAACAGCAAGAGTGACAGAAGATACATCTTCAAAGAAAGACCATCAAGAAAAACCCCAAACAAAAACGGCTATTACAAGAATACACAAGTTGTTCTCTGGGAAGCCATCAAAGAAAACAATCAAGTCCCTTAGGACAAACCCTCCTCCTAAGACTGAAACTTTAGTTTGCTGATGACCATGTAGGTCTACTGTTGAGTGGAAGAGGGGGAAAGGCAGCAATGAAGAAATGGGCTGAGTTCAACCATGTACAATGGACTCCCGTTGATATATATATAAGAGAGAGAAGAGGAAATGCTGGTTGGTTCAAAGCGTGGTGAGATGTGGGGGCACCTGAGCCCATGGACAAGGTCATAGCCACAGAGGGCTAGAGTTGAGAGTGAAG
>NW_006408561.1:20841088-20843045 GCF_000296735.1 Chrysochloris asiatica | reverse complement strand
TGCTCTGCCCTGTAAACTTGCACTCAATTCATAATAAACACATTAAAAAACAACAACAACAACAAAACGTACACACAAAAAAACCCCTCATGTCTAAAAAGAAGTGAAAGTGCCAGGTTCTGGTACCAGATTCCAGGGCAAGTTTCTTTCTTCGTTTTCAGGGCTGCTTTCTTTTCCTCACATGTGGTCCTGGTGTGGCACTGTAGGATAAGCACTGGAGCACACGTTTGGTTTGTATCACAAAGTTGGCCATTAAAACCCACCAGCTACTCCTTGAAAACTCAACATTGGTTTGCTATGAGTTGGAAACAACTAGTTGGCAATGAACAACAACAATAAAGGAATTCAGAGGCAAATGTAGGCCAACTATGTATTTCTTTCACTCAACATTATAACTGCCCTGAGTTAGACAAACAGATCAAAATCATTTTTCCACCTGCTTAAATTTTAAGGTCATAGCTTCAGAGGCTGGACATGATAAGTGCATTTTTGACTTATAAGTGAGTATTTGAAGGCTTCTTCCTGACATGGAGATTGTCCTCATCATTCAAAAAGGACAATAGGGTCAAGAACCCGCAGACAATACTCCAAATGCGGAGCCAAGACGGGGTATTTTGTTTGGCAGACATAGGCACCTCTGGGGGCGGGGGAGTGGGAAGCTTCCAGAAAGAAGCTGGGATGGGAGCCCCTATTTTAACATTTCCCAAAGCAGTTGAAAACTTGCCCATTTGAAAATGCTAAAAAAGAGGAAACACTGGGGTGGAAGTGGGGGGTAGGCTCAGCTCAGCGACTCAAATCTTTCCTTACCCCCAAAACACAAACTTCCTAGTGAGAAACTAAGGCATTTTTAGTAGAAAAACAGTTAAAATACAAATAAACACAAAAAACAATACATAAAAAGAAAGAAAGAAACCACACACCGAGAGGAAAGATGTGTCCTGTGAAAGTTAAACTTTCCACAAATAATGGTTTTCAAGTTTGCTCTAGAAAGAACCAGAAGTTCAGACTGTTTGAATAACTCTAAGGCCTAAACTAATTAAAACAGCCCACTTTATAAACAAAATTTACGTCTTTGGTCTGTATCACATTTTTTCCTTCTTAGAAAAGAAATACAGCTAGACACTTAGCTGCTAGCTATAGAAAGTATTTATGGTTGTAGCAGCCCTTTCATTCCAATGGAATGACATCAGCTCTATTTCTCTGTAAACCTTCGTCTAGCTCCCATCCACAGGGCTCCTTTGCAGTTATGCCCGGCACAACATAATATGCTTTCTCAGATTTGCCAAGGAGCTAGGAACTCTCTTTAACAAACAAACTGGGGGCCTGAAAAATATACAACTTCTGTTTAAACCAACTTCTGGGCCCAGAGGCTTAATGCAAATAATCAATATAAAACCTAAGTAAACAGAAAACAAATACTTTTTGATGGCAAATAAAAATACAACTGAATGATACAAACAAGCTGGATACTCAGCCTGGTCCTACTGATGGCAATGAGAATAAAAAGGGGTGAAGAAGGATGACAATATGAAGAACGCTCATTGAACTGCTTCTTCACTGAGAAAAATTACCTGGGTATTTTCATTTTAGGGGTATCATTTATGCTCTGAAAAATAACTATTAAGTGCACACAAAAGTAGGATTAATACTTAAGAATTTTCCATCAGTGAGTATGATCCTCAGAAGTTAATGGTTTTTAATAGCAAATATTAAAGATGTATAAAATCACAAAACAAAGAATAAATTTGTATAAAAACAATGTAGTTAGTTTCAAAAGACAAATATTCTAAAAACATCTTAGGTATCAATCATCCTGCTACTAAACATTCAAAGATAAACATCTCTTTAGCCATTTAGCCTTTTAAGTGGTAACTCTATTTGAAACAGTGAAATATAGCCAAGGACATAGACTCTGAACACGAAGAGTGCTCAGCTGTTAACTTAAAGGTTAGAGGTT
>NW_006408561.1:20755276-20839825 GCF_000296735.1 Chrysochloris asiatica | reverse complement strand
TCAGGTATGGATTACATCTCAATGTAAAGAAAACAAAAATCCTCACCACTGGACCAATAAACAACATTCTTATCAAAGGAGAAAAGATTGAAGTTGTCAAGGACTTCATTTTTTTGGATCAACTATCAACACTCATGGAAGCTGCAGTCAAGAAATCAAAGGACGTATTGCTCTAGGCATGCTGCACAATATCTTTTGAAAGTGTTGAAGAGCAAAGATGTCAGCTTGAGGACTAAGGCATGCCTGACCCAAGCCAATAACCTCATATGCATGCGAAAGCTGGACAGTGAATAAGGAAGACCATAGAATAATTGATGCTTTTGAGTTATGGTGTTGGAGGAGACTATTCAAAGTGCCATGGGCTGCCAAAAGAACCAATAGATCCATCTTGGAAGAAATGTAGCCACAGTGCTCCTTGGAGGCCAAGATGGCCAAACTTTGTCTCTCATAATTCGGACATATTGTCAAGAGGGACCAGTCGCTGGAGAAGGATATCATGTTTGGTAAGGTGGAGGGTCATGGAAAAAGAGAAAGACCCCAGCGAGACGGATTGGCCAAGTGGCAGCATTGATGGACTCAAGTGTGGCAACAGTAGTGAGGTTGGCCCAGGATCAGGCAGTGTTTCGGTGTGCTGTGCATAGGGTCGCTGTGAGTTGGTGCTGACTCGATGGCACCTAACAACAACAACAACCTGAAATACTTAAAGATTAAATTATATTCTTTTTGTTAAAGTCCCTAAGAAAATTCATTGTGCTTACTTCACAAGGCAAAAATCATGTATGTTTGGAAATGGACAAAAGCAGCTATTATATGTAAGAACATGAAATTAGGCAGGGAAGAAAAACCCACAGAAATGAATAAACTATTAGTCATATATGTTTGCCTGGCAAGCAAAACTCCAGTACCAGCCCTTTCCTTTCCTTCTTTCTGCAAGTTTGAACTGTTTAACTGGCTAGCTGACCCCCAACCTGTGCCAGATATAGCTCCTTTATTTTGGGGGTAGGCTGAACTCCATGATTATCTGAACAAGAGCTTGTACCCTTTCTGGTTGTGGAACAGCAAGGCCAGTCCTTAAACACAGGATAGAACGACTTACAAAGGTAATTTAAGTCTATATAACATTTTTTGTATGGCCATCTATAAAAAGTTCCCATAAAATCTTTCTTCATTAAGATTTGGCACCACACACTGAACATTTTTCAAGTAACTGATTCAATACTTTTGAATAAAGACTGTGACAACCAAGAGGCAGAATTCACAGTTCTGTAACAAACAACTTTGAAAGAAATTTTTAATATCTTTCTCATAGCCATACTTTCTTAATTGGTGTCTTTTATGACTAAATTGGAATCTCTGGGTGGTAGAAACAGTTAATGAATTTGGCTGCTCACCAAAAGATTGGGGTGCATGGCCACCCAGAGGCACCATGGGAGACAGGCCTGGTGATTTAATTTCCCAAGCAACCAGCCACTGAAAATTCTAAGAAGCACAAGGTCACCAGGAGTCGGTGGAATCAACTCAAAAGCAGCTGATATTATGACTAAATTATATGCGTCTGGGGTGAAGGACAGACATTCAACCTAAGACCAAAGAACTTCAAGAAGTCAGCAGCTTCTCTGAGTCTCTGTCACTTCACATGACAGAACTCCAAATAAGGTACTGGGTTTCCAGAGTAAGAAAAACCATTACCATCTATAAAGCAACCTATCTTACTGAGGAAAATTAGTAAAAGGATGACATATGTGGGTACACATTCAAATGTCTATAGTCATGGACAGTTAATGTCAATGAGTGAAGAATGTGAGCTATAGAGACAAAAGGGAAGAGTAAGGACTAGACAATTGAAAAAAACCCACACTTACAGCCAGCAGCTGTTCTACATCCAGTCAGGTATTATAAGGCAGAATCATGGGTCTAAGAATGACAGTTTCATTTTTCCAGAAGTCTGAATTTTGATAAATCATCCACTGTAAAATATATCTTTTGAAACACTTGAAATCCATGGACGAGTTGAAGCAGCAATACTATGCACACTCAAGTACTCTGCACCTAGACCTATCAACTGTCACCCTTTTGTTATATTTGCATACTTGCACTATCTTTAAATATACTCACATACTCTTTTAGAATCATGTGAAATTATTGATATGATACTTCACCCCAAAACACTTCTACATAATCACAACAACACTATCCAATTCAAGAGATTTACCACCCATGGAATTATAAAATCTCATCTGTAATAAGGAGCTCTGGGTTGGACTGCTTAACTGAAAGGTCAACAGCTCAAATCTACTAGGAGAAAGATGAGACTTTCTGCTCCTGAAAAGATTTCCAGCCTCAGAAAGCTGGTATAGGGTTGCTTTGAGTCAGACCCAATTCAATGCACATAACCACCTAACCAATCTGCAATTAATACTCAAAATTTCTCAAATGCCCCAATAATGTCTTTTTAAAAACTAGTTTATTGTGCTTTAGGTGACAGTTTCCTCATAATATGTCAGCACTTGCACCTTGTTCACTGTGCCCGCCCCATTTCCATCCATCCAGGTTCCTGGCCCTTTCTTGACTTCTCTTTGATTTTTGGGTAAATGTTGACCACTTGGTCTCCCATAGCATCCTCCATTATCTAAATTGTGTGACTACAAAAGGTACTTAGGTTTTGAACATCAGACTTACAAAAACTTCTACGTGCACTCTTAATGATATATAAACTTGCCCTTACTTTGAAAGGATTGAACTCACTCTTAAACCAAACCCCGCTGTTATTGATTCAATAATGACTGGTATTGTTGCTGTTGGTGTTAAGTGCTGTAGAGTTAGTTCCAACTAACACACCCTGTATAGGGTTTCCAAGGTGCAGCAGGTGAGTTTGGACCCCTGACCTTGTGGGAACATCATCACACTAGCACTCCTATAGAGACCTAGAACAGTTCCAAAGGCTGTGATATGTTACAGAGACAGACACATCTTTCTCCTGCAAAGCATCCATCGGGTTTGAACTGTCAGCCTTCAGGTTTGAAGTTAAGTGCTGTAACGAGTACACCACCAGTCATCCTTTGATCCAAACCCTACTCCAGAAAAATTCATCATCACAATCACTTGCTGCACAAGCCACTTTTAAATCACTGAAAAGACTGCGAGTCTTTCCTTGCTCTAGATTAAAAAGCCTACAGCCATCGAGTTAATTCTAACTCACAGTGAACCTATAGAGGATTTCCAAGATTGCAAATCTTTACAGAAGCAGATGTTGTTGTTGTTGTTAAGTACCGTAGAGTCGGTTCCGACTCATAGTGAGCCTGCACAGGGTTTCTGAGGTTTTAAATCTTTTCGGGAGTAGAAAGCCTCATCTTTCTCCTGCAGGGCCGCTGGTAGTTTCAAACTGCTTTACCATAAGATTAGCAGCCTGATTCATAACCACTACGCTGTAAGAGCTCTAGACTAGTCTTTTTTCCTGAGGAGCAACTGGTAGATTTGAACCTCTTACCATAAGGTTAGCAGCCAAAGCCTAACCCACTATGCCACCAGGCCTCCTTTTCCATCACTAAAGTAAGGCTAAATAAGAAACATGCAATTGTTCTGACTTACTTACAAGTTCCAAAGACACAGGAATCAGTCAGTCTCATTTGTAACCTCAGGCTGCCTCTATTTCTCTATGATTTGATTCAGGTTAAGTTTTTTGGTAAGAAAACCACAAAGCCTGTTTGAACCATTTGGTGATACTCAGTTTGAACTCTTGGTTAGGGCATTGTGTGACACATTTCTCCATTGTAACACTGTAAATACACTGGTTCCCCTTGCTGGTATTATACTGGGAGAGGCAACATGATTGTTTCTTCTAATTCTAATTCCTTCTATGTTAATTAGCCCACGCCCCTTTTAAACTAACTATGAACTCATGGATTCTTTTTTTATTCAATGTATTAAAATTTGTATAACTCCATTACCATCATTATTCTTTTAGATGCTAAATTTGTCCCAAATTTAAAGATCCTTAAAGCTGTTTTCTGTGTCCTTTTGTCATGGTTCCACTAGTCTTTGATTACATCTTTGTACCACATTTAACTTGCCCTAGATTCGACCATTTCTCCAAGAAGGAGAATAAAATTCAGAAGCTAATATCTAGGTGCTATAAGTATGCTTCTGGTAGTGTAGTGGTTATGAGTCAGGCTGCTAACCTCAAGGTCAGCAGTTCGAAACTACCAGCTGTTCTGTGGGAGAAACATGAGGCTTTCTGCTCCCATAAAGATTGTCAGCCTCAGAAACCCTATGCAGGGTCTCTGTGAGTCAAGATCCACTCCACAGCACATAACCACCACCACCAGGTATGCTTCTTGCTATAGACATGCCGTAACTTCTAGATTTTTTTTACTGGACTGAGCTAGAAAATATAACTATAAAAATCATAATCTAAATGGTTCTGACTCATAGAGACCCCATGTTGTTGTTGTTGTTAGGTGCCATCGAGTTGGTACCGACTCATAGCGACCTTATTAGCAAAGTAAAATTGCCACAGGTTTTCTGAGGGTGTAAATGTTTGTGAAAACAGACTACCAAGAAGCAGCTGGTGATTCACTAACCTCACATCCTGGCAGTCAAGCGCTTTAACCACAGTACCACAAGAGCTCTTTATTTTTAGATCAGGTCACCTTAAAAACAGCAACAACAACAAAAAACCTCTTCTGAAAGAGGAACAACACTTCTGCTGGCTTGGTCTGGCTAAAAATTGCTATTTGGTGACATCTCTTTGGAACATTTCTTGGATAACATTGTTTGGATATCCTGTGGTTAAATATTGTTGTTGTTGTTGTTAAGTGCCGTGGAGTCGGTTCCGACTCATAGCGACCCTACACAGGGTTTCCGAGGCTGTAAATCTTTACGGGAGCAGACCGCCTCATCTTTCTCCCGCGGAACCATTGGTAGTTTCGAACTGCTGACCTTGCGGCTCACAGCCCGATTCGTAACCACTACGCTACCAGAGCTCCTTGTGGTAAAGCATCACACAAGGAACCTGAGAAATATTTTGGTAATTTTTCTTTGTATTTTTTTAATCACATTTAAATAAGAAAACTTTTGAGTAAGAATGGCTTAAATGATACATTAATATTTAACCACTTTTATTATTAAATATTAATGTATCATTTAAGCCATTCTTACTCAAAATTTTTCTTATTTAAATGTGATTAAAAAAATACAAAGAAAAATTACCAAAATATTTCTCAGGTTCCTTGTGTGATGCTTTAGGATAAGCACTGTACTGATAACAAGATCAGCAGTTCAAACCCACCAGCTGCTCCTCAGAAACCCTATACAGGGTCACTGTGAGTCAGAACAGACTCGATGGCACTTAACAACAACAATATACTTTCCAGAAAATAAACTTAGAGCAGACCAATATATCAAAATATAGAACATTTAAATCTAGGAACTCAAATATAAACAGTAGCAAACTTTAAGTACAGAAATGAAGACAGCATTTTGATTCCCCTGATGTAAAATTTCTGCTTTCAATTTAATCTGTTCATGTTCATTTCTCTTTCTTCCTAATCAACATCCCACCCTACCCTTTTAAAAAAAGATAATCAAAACAGACAGCACCATCTGCCCTAGACCAGGGGGAAAAAATGGACTGTCACCTAAATGCATCAGATTTGGAAATGAAGTAAAATGAAAAGTCAAACTGGTCTGTGGGCAGGAAATGCTTATAGGAAGGATGCTACCTGTGAGAAACGCTTATTTTTTTCTAGAATGGGGACCACTCAAAGACCAGAAGCCCTATACTCCTATACTCGTAAGTTCACAGGCATCAGTAATGTCATTTACATATAGATTTTCCTTCTTAGAATAAAAAAAGTGTTCTATTTTAAAAATCAATTAAAATGGCTCACTGCAAAGTCACTTTGATCAGCAAGGTCAGTAGTTCAAGCTCACCTGCCACCCCTCAGAAACTCTATACACTGTCACTATGGGTTGGAACCAATTCGACAGCACTTACCAACAATAACAACACTTAAATGCTATATTGGCACCCCAAAATAGCTATGAAAGTCCACAGAAGACAAATCATGCTCATCTAGTCTCCAGCTTCTGACAATTGAGGTGCATCAACCCTCGACTACAGTGAGCTTATCAGGCCTGGCGGATACCCATGAGCAAAATCACCATGGACCGAACAAAGTGAGAAATAAAAAGGCACAAAAGAACAATGTAAAAAGTAAGAAAAGTACTAGCCCCCAGCAGAGAAAAAAAAAAAAAAGGTGGGGGGAGGCAGGGAGTGACAGAGACAAGAAAACTCAAAACACGGCTCAAAGCAAGTACAACACATTGTCAATTTTCATTTAGGTAACTGGCTTTAAAATAACTGTTGTTGTGTGCAGTCAAGATGGTTACAACTTATAGCAACCTTGTATAGGGTTTCCAAGCCTGTAAAGTCTTATCTTTCTCCTGTGGAGCAGCTGGTAGATTGGGACCACTGACTGTGGTTAACAGTCCAACACATAACCCACCACCAGGGCGCCAAAATAATTGTCTAAAGTTTATATAATGCCAACGTGGCGCTGTAAGGAGCTCTGGTAGCGTAGTGGTTACGAATTGGGCTGCGAACTGCAAAGTCAGCAGTTCAAAACTACCAGCTGCTCCATGGGAGAAAGATGAGGCTTTCTGCTCCCATAAAGATTTACAGCCTCGGAAACCCTATAAGGGTTGCTATGCGTCGGATCCGACTCGACCTCGATGGCACTTCACAACAAAAACAGCAAGTATTACAATACACAAAAGTGCAAAATGTTAATTTGTGACACTCAAGTTATGCAATTCTAAATTCCGTAAGAGCACAAGGGTAGTGCTGTCTATCCCTCCTCTCCAGTCTTGTCATCTTTCAAGGCCTCTGCTTGGAGAGCGACTCTTCCTGGAAGTGGTCCCTGATGGGTCAGGCCTGCAATGGTACCATCTGTAGGGGCTCCCCTAACATCTATCCTCCACTCCACGTTTCAGTATGCTTCATCCTATGTGTTACTTTCTCATTCAAAACCAGTATGTTTCACACGTGCAGGGATCCTGTCTGCTATGCCTCATTGATGTCTCAGTGCCCAGCACAGGAACATGTATTGAATGGATCCCTAAACAAATGGCCACAGAAATACTACTCACAAGGGCACATGCTGTGCTTTTATTGTCTCAGTGTAAAATTTAGAAACAAGTACACCATAGACTGGTAGAAAGAAGTAGCAGTGATGGTGGTGGTGATGGGAGAAACCTTGACAAATCACGATCGTACATCAACATAAGAAGTCCTTGAGTGGCTCGAGTCTGCCTACTAGCCAAAAGGTTGGCAGTTCAAACTCACCCAAGGGCACCTCAGAAGCCAGAGCTGGTGATCTGCTTCCAGACAAGGTCACATGGAAACTCTATGAAGCAGTTCTTTTCTGCATGCAAGCATTCACCATGAGTTATAGATGACTTAAGGGAAGTTAATAACACCAACACTAAATAACACATTAGGATAAAACTGCCAAAAGTCAACATTTTTGCACAGGAAACCAGTATGTGCATACTAAAAAAATTCAGTAAGAATCCAACATTTGAAATGGAATAGAAGTAATTCTGTAGTTAAAGCTATCAGCATGTTAAGTGGCAAAAAAAGTCAGCAAAGTCATCATGCTCATTCTGATAATGAAAATGCACTCAAGCACATTACTAAGGAAGATCCTGAAAATTCTCAGTATACACTCCAGAAAAGAGTGGAACATTTAACCTACGGGAGGTGCCTTTTTAATACACTACAAACTAATCTTATTTCATAAAGTTAAATGAGGATGCACAAAGTTGTTTTTAATGGCTAAGCTGCCTTGGATTTTGTTTTGTCAAATTAGCAGCGTTTCCAGTTTTCCTGTTTCACAATAGTTTTTCTGTGTACACGAACAGTGGAACAGTGCATCTCTAAAGAACCATTTGAGACGACTCTATTATGCCTATTTAGCAATTAATTACTCAGCCAGAAAGGAAAGTTTGACCAGTGAAAAGTACTTCCAAATCTCCCTTTCTGCAATCTTAATGCATGCCTCCAACTGCCCTGACTACCCTTTCTCTTTTCTGCCTTAGAGTATGTGACTTGTCTGAATGCCTTTCTTTCCATAATTACAGTCCTCCGAATGAAATCCTAGAGGATGAAAGCTCAGCATTTTCCATTGAGGGATTCCATTCCTTGCACTGCTCCCTAGCTCAGGCCCACAAAGTCTTGGCTTGGGCTTTACTTTGGGACATGAGGCAAGATTTGTCTGTATGGTTTACCACCTTGCAGTGCAATGCTTTGTGTTAGACCCTCATTTGCTCAGGCTTCTATAGAACAAGCATCTACTTATCCTCCAGCAAAAGATAAATTTACATGTCTCTGATCCTGCTGACAATAAGCAGCTTGACGCACCCAATCCACCCCCTCCCCGTGAAACCTTCCCCCATAAACTCTCCAAAAGTAAGTTAAACAAAAAGATGAGAGAAGACCTATGTTTTCAGAACTTGTCTCAGAGGTATTGAACAACTGTATATATTGTTCGAAAATCTGAAATCATGAATCACCTGTGTAATTGTACAGTATGTAGCAAGAGAAATAAATAAAGCTTTTTAATTAAATGTCAAATACTTGAGAATAAATCACATAACTAGCTTATACTCTTTAAAAGATAAGAGAGAAGAACAAGTGGTCGGGTCCCCTCAGGGCAAATCTCCTTCGAAGACTGGGATCCAATGGGAATACAAGCTCTGAGTGGTAACCACGTTCCTTGCCAATAGGAGGAAGTGAGGGAAGGGCAGCAGTGGAGCTGCGAGTGTGCTAAGCCCTACAACATTCAATAGACTCCTATGAACCCGGCTGGAGACCTGGCTGGCCAGCAGTGTAGCAAGACCTGGGGACTCTTGGGCCCAGAGTCAGTGACATAGCCACAGAGGACTAGAGTGGAGAGTGAAGCATCCAGCTGATAAGAAGAGAGGGCACATGCATAAGTACATCTACACTTGCAGCTAATACCCACCTGACCTGGCTTCAATGGCTAGATGATCAGAGCTCAACCAGAAGCAGAAAGAAGAGGAAAAAAATAATCTGACACAATTTGATGAATTTGACACACACCTATGGAAGCAATAGTTCAAAAGAGTGAACAAATCTTCACAGTGGGATCACTCCCCACCCCATCCACACACAGAGAGGACAAGGATGGGCAACTCGGACACTGGCTACCCAGAATGGGGGGCGGGGCGGTTTACAGAAGCAAGAAGTGACTGGCTTACAAGCTTTCAAGAGGGAACCTAGATCCAGAGGGCGGGGAGCAAGGTAGAATAATCTCCACTGAGTAGTATCCAATCTGTCTAGCCGGAGCCAAGGAAAGGAGATGCAAATAGGTCTCTTGTGATACAATGGTGAATAATTGTTATCAGGACTGATTGTAAGGGCTGGAAATGTAAAGGTAGACATTTTGTAGCAAAGAGGGGGAGGGATTAATTTTGCAGTCTAGGGGCGGAGGTCTCTGGGACCATCAAGGGAGAAGAGCGGAGAATGGAACCGTACCCAGGCAAGCGGTGATGCCAGAAATGGAGGCAGAGATGATGACACAGAGAGATGGAGTGGCTGGGGACTTTGGATCTGGAGAGGGAGAGAGCCTGTGTGCTGATGACCAGGAGGCAGGCTTGTGGGGTATAACCTGTGGTTGGTTGATGATGCATGGAGGGGATTGTAACCACGGCAAGGAAACAATATACGACGGATCAATGTGAAGCTAATGTTCTCCCATGTAAACTATCACATAACTCAAAATAAAGCATACTATAGGCTTAAAAAAAAAAAAAGGAGAGAAGAACCTGAGTGAGATGCATAAAAACTTCCATCTTATGACAGTTAATAATGTTTTTTTTTTCACTTGCAAATTCATTGTAAGCAATGAAGACATGGCTCAGTTTAAAACCTTGATTTTATAAAAAGAAATGTGAACTTTCTTTTTAGTAATGCATCCATTTAAATAAAAAATTCTCAAAATATTTTAAATACCTACTGCAGTCATAAACCATAGTAATAATAATATTATACTAATTCTCTGTACCATACAATTGCAAATATGACATTTCATGGGAAATGGAAGGAAAAGATAACAGAATTTTCCCATGAACTTTCTGAAGTCCATCTCGTGTATTTTGATAGTATTTTACCCAAATGCTTGATATGTTGCTGTTGTTAAGTGCTGTCAATTCGGTTCTGACTGGTAGCGGCCCTGTCTAGGGCTTCCAAGGAATGGCTGGTGGATTGAGCCACCAACCATGTAGTTAGCAGGCCAGTGTTGATCCTGTAACACTACACCAGGACTCCTACTAATCAGACGTTTGAAGAATGTGTTTAAGGTTACACAGACCAATCTCAGAGAGGCTCATATCAATCTTGTTGTTAAGTGCCATCAAGTTGGTTCCAACTGGTAGCAACCCCATTAAGGGTTTTGGAGAAGAAGCTGGTGGACTTGAACCAATGATCTTTTGATTAGCAGTTCAATGATTATTCTACAGTGCCATACCAGGACTCCCATATCAATCTTAGGTCTGGTGATTCCCAGTTTGGCTGCATTTCTTCTTGGTAGCCATCTAAAACTTCTCTCCACCTACTAGCATAAGCACAAGGGAGATAGGAGAAGATCAATCTTACTTATAATCTATTCACTTGAGAGGGAACAATAGACTGCTTGGTTCAGTATGAAATAATTACACTGGAAGTCAAAATGTGTTTTTACTACTGCTTCCATAAGAGAGCATATTCAATTGCAGAAAGTCAACTTAATAGTCTAAAGGGAAGCTACTGAAATTCTTTTTAAAAAACTGGTTTAAAAAAACAAGACTATTTTCCATGCTAACTCTATAGACCAGTGACAATGAATCAGCTAAACAATATTCTCCCCCTTTCCTTCCATGTATAGAAATAAAATATGCAGAATGTTTTGAGTTGAGAACATTGAGTATTATGCAGTAATGGTTCCCAAAACACATGTTATGATATTTGTGCAGCTGACTGCGGCTTTAGAGAAGAAGCCCACACTGGATCCAAAAGGACACAGACTAAGCTGGTCCATTAACTACAGCTGTGTGCTGTGTTGCACCACCTGAAATATCTATGTGTTGTTTTCTTCCAAACAGCTAGTACACAGTGTATCTACTACTCAACATATTTATGTCTCCAGCTGGGTTGCTGGTTTTTTCAGTTTTTTTTTTTTTTTTAATTATTATTTGCAGACATTCAGCATTAGCTTGCAAAAGAGCAGCTATCATTCTGAAAACTTTCAATGAGGATAAAGTGCTAAACTGTGTAGTGGATACTACTTCTGTTCTTAAATATAATAATGTATATGTTAGTATGTTAGTAGAAAGAAGTTCCTAATTTGACCTTCTTAACAGCTGTTGAACAGAAGTCTCTAAAACACTTTCCTTGCGGAGGAACCACAAATCTACCAGAGAATGTGGTCCAGGCCTGCGTTTCTGAGGAAGAAACGAGTTACTTTCTGAATGTGTGAGGATCCATACCACTATAAGCCACAACAGACAGAAAAGAGGACTGGGAGGGGAGGGTGGGAGATGGGATGAGGGAGTTGTCTAATGGTATATAAGGAGAGACAAGTCTCATTCTAGCACAGCAACTGAAGAAGGTTGGTCTGGTAAGATTGAAAGATGAAGAACGTAGTAACAGAAACAGACATACAGAAAAAGAGCTGAAGAAACTGATAATTGAATCGTTTCTTTAAGCAGTAAGGAACTGAACTGCCCTGTTACAATAACTATGAACAAGTCTTCATCATTTAAATTTAAAATAGATTTTTACATTTTAAGTGAAAGTCTTATTCTCTCTTCCCCACTATCAAGCTTCCAGTAAGTATATTATTCAATACGTGATTACCGAGTAAGAAACTGTATGAGATTTCTGAATAAAAAACTGTATGACCAGCAGGCTAAGTGTCTTTTAGAGTCATCTCTGCCATTTTTTCTAGGCTTCTATTCCAGTAGGCTAGAGTGAAATGGACTATAGAAAAATCAAATAGGCTTTGAGCAAATTTGAGTTTATAGCTACCTAAGATTGTGGAAATTATAAGCAGTCCATCTGCTCACCAGCTGTGGACTCTAATCCTTCTTAATAACTTCAGCTTGCACAACTTCATGAGAATCCAAGCGTCTTCCAAATTTCATTTTACAGTAGTTGCCAGGATTGATTTTTAAGACACCAGTCTCCAGTGAGAGCAAGATAAGTTGATTTCACTGGCAGGTGTTAATTTTCAGTAAAAAAAAAACAAAAAGTGGGAGGAGAATTTTAGAGTGGGAAAAAGGAAATTTAAAGGAGGTTCCAAGATCATCATACCAAGTACTTAGGCTGCTGTGGTCACCAGTGAAACCCAAAGTCTAAAGCAAGGAATAATGACCTGAAATGTGAACTAAAACACGTGACAAAATGATATCTAAACAAAAGATCACATCCACTAATATTTAGAATGAGGCTGTGACTCATTCTTAAAGTTAGTTCTTCTCCCTACTGCATCTCATTGCCTCTGTCCTCTGCAATTTTGGCCACTGACCGGAGGCAGGGTCACTGTGCTGTGAGTGGTTCCTTGTGGACACAAAGCTCAGCTACTTTTTCCTAAAGGAATTTAAGGCTGATTCTATAATAGGTAGTCACCATAGGCTAACTCATAAAAGTGAAAAACTTTATAAAAAAGAAAGTACCCCAAGCTTTATTAACGTTGCAAGCAGAACTCATGGTTCTGTCTTACTGCTTTTAAACACTGAAGCACTGCTTTCTCACACTCTCTATTGCATAGAGTTTTCTATACAGTAAGAGAAGGAATGATTCTTTTCTGACTCCTAGGCTAAGCAACAACCTATTTTTCAAGCAAACATAACTTTGCAAGATTGTCTACATTTTTTGCTCAGCTGTTGGGGAAAAGGGGCAGAATTAGAGATCTTTGCTTGAGTCCAGGGGCATTGGGAGCCAGCAAGGAATAGGATTTGCTGCCAATTCAAATGTGCTGTATCAGAACACGTATATGTCTAGGCTCAATACCAGAGAGGCTTCCTCTACTAGAGGAGCTTTCCAAACCAAGATGGCAAACAGAGTCAACTCTAGTTTCCAAATATCAGAGTACTACCCAGTAAAGAATGCTTTCTTTACTGTATTTAAAGAAATACTTCGAGTATTTCTTTACAGTAATACTCAAAGTATCATCTGTTTCTCTCAATTAATATTTGGAAGGTGATGGAGCTGCATTTCTACTTAGGTTTACTTAAGAACTCTCTCAAGAATATGGTGACCAATTGAGGCAGCCATGTTGGGTGGAACATAATGGGAACAAGTACATATAATGTCACAAGTGCTGTCTAACAGGGCAAAAGATGTGAAAATGCCAGGCTCCACCAATTTTCCCAATAATTAGCAACAATTATTTTCATTTCTTTTTTCAACAAAGTTGTTATCTGCTGTCCGACTCACAGCGACGCTCTAAAGGATTTCCCAGGGAGCAGTTGGTGGGTTTGAACTGCCAACCTTGAGGTTCGCAGTCCAGTGCTGATCCTACAGTGCCACAGAGCACTTAAAACAAATCTGAATTTGACAGGTAGTGCTTAGTAATACAAAAATTATTACACCATGTTATTAAAGATATTTTTATAAAAGTGCTATGGGAATGATACTGAGACTTGTTTTCTGGAAGATAACTTCAAACGATGCGAGAAATCAACCCGATAAAGAATTAAAATACCAATAACCATTTTCTCTTAAATAACACATGATTCTTAACAGACTTTCAGGAAACACAGACATGTTATGGAGTTCTTTAGAGCAGCATTCCACCAAAAGATAAATCTTCCCAAAAGACTAAATATTATTTTTTTTAATGTGCTTGGCAAGACACTTAGGTAAATAGTTTTCAGGGACTGAGTGAGTCTAAAATATGGCCTTTTTCTCCATCTCTCTTGATGTCAAGGATCTTGCTGTTCCATGTAATAGTTTGTGTCTTGGGGGGGGGTAACTTTTGGGGGGCGGGTGTCATTGCAAGTATGCCATATTAACATATTAATTAAGAGTAGCAATAAGTATGTTGTTGCTGCGACTGTTGTTAAGTACCAACTCATAGTGACCCCTTATAGGGTTTCTGAGGAGTAGCTGGTAGTTTTGAACTGGCAACCTTGTAGTAAGCAGTCCGGTGCTTATCCAACAATGTCACACCAAAACTATATTGACGAAAAAGAAATTTTAATTCTTGGCAGAAACTTACATTGCTCTCATCGGACCCACTGTCATGGAGACCACCTCAATTCTTATGGTTTCTGAGGCTATAAATCTTCACAGGAACAGACAGCCTGATCTTTCTCCCACAGAGTGGCTGTTGAGCTTGAACAGTGGACCTTAAGGTTAGTAGCCCAACACTTAACTCACTGTTCCACCAAGACTCCTGTTGCTCTCATAGGGAAGAAAGCAATCGTTGATCATAGAAATGCCATCAATATTCTTTTTCAGCATATAGAAAGGTAAAGTAAGAATCAATTTCCTTTCTTTTCTTCCTTAGAAAGAGCTGGGCTACATTTTCAAATACCGTCAGTTTGTAAGAGGATCTTCCAAATAGTCACAACATCTTCAATTAAAGCACGCTGTTTCTAAAAAGGGCAAAATAACCCAGCGAGTGAAGGAGAAAGAAGTGGGCCTCTGACGGTTATTCTAATTTAAAATAAAAAAAAGGAAAACTTTAATAGTCTCTAATACTTAAGCATGTCAAACTCAAAAACATAACTTCAGCAACTACAGAGCCATCATAAAAGGAGATGGCTTAATACAGGGGTCATCTAGTCTGTTCCCACTCATAGCGACCCAGTATAGGATTTCTGAGGCACAGCTGGTGGGTTTGAACTGCCAACCTTGCAGTTAGTAGTCCAGTGATTATCCTACAATGCCATGCCAGGACTCCTACTATAGAGTACTGCTACTCTTTTCAACACTGTATTTAGGAATTCACTTTTTGACTCCATTCATACTGGCAGTGGAGTCCTGTAGCACTGTAAGATAAACACTTGACTGCTAATCACAGGGTCAGTAGTTCAAACCCACCAGCCACTCCTCAGGAGAAAGAACACTTTCTGCTCCCATAATTTACAGTCTCAGAAACCCTATAAAGGGTAGTCAAGAGTCAGAACAGACTCAACGGCACTTAACAACACTGGCAGTGGTGCTTCAATGCAACAAAGAAAAAAAGGCATACATAGAAACATCAGGAAAGTCCAAATAGGAGAAGAGGAAATGTATTCACATGGCCCTGCTAATAAGTGGGTTGATGGACCACAACACGTAAAAATGCTTTCTCCTCTCTACTCCACAATCTAGGAAGTGTTAGCCTAGTGAGTGGGACGGTATCTGTGCAAGTTATCTTTACTCCAGAGAGCAAATCATTCCCACCACTATCATCTGGTCTTTCCTGCCCTTTTCTGAGCATAATACCTACATGGAAAGCCCCATTCTTCTGATCCAGATAGATAGTAGTAGTCACAAGTTTGGGTAAAAAGTGAAGGTGCATTGTCCGAAATGCAAATTCAGCAGCAGAAGGTGGGGAAAAAAGACGACATTTTAGAGTCAACCACTTGAACCTTTGCACCCATTAGTTTTCTGCTTAAGTTAAAGTTAAATCACACACACAGAACTAACATCATACAGTTTGCCATTTCTTAGCGTTTCTTTTCTTAACCCTTAAAGACCTTCAAGGACTAACTGTTGTGGTTGTTAAGAATCAAAAACTTAAACAGGAAGTAACATTGTCTGCTATGATTGGTTGGGCAAATTGAAAATTTAATCTGTTGTTGTTAAGTGTTGTCCAGCTGGTTCCGACTCATAGCATTCTTGTATGGGATTTCCAAGGAATGGCTGGTGAGTTTGAACCACCAACCTTGTGGTTCAAACCTACCTTGCGGTCAGTAGTTTATCCCACAGTGCCACAGCAGCACTCCAAAATTTATCATAGAATGCAGTGATCATAAACTCAAAATTCCACTGCCCTTAAGTCCATTCTGACCCATAGTGACTCTATCAGAGAGTAAAACTGCTTTATATGGAAGCAGCCACCTTCATCTGTTTTCCGTGTAGCAGCTGGTGGGTTTGAGCTGCCAATTTTGTGGTTATCAGGCCAACACTTAACTCACTATACCACAGGGTTCCTTATACTTAGCCTACACACCAACAGAAATTCAATCCTCTGTTTCTTCATGTAGGGATCCTGAAATACCACTCTATGGAAATTGATGCAGTGACAAAACCAACTTTGACATCACAGCTGGAAAGCTGTCAAAATCCTCTCATAACTGCTGAGACTATTTCAGACAGGCTATTAACAGAAATGGTAGCTAGCCTCTATGATGCCCACCTCCCCAGGATCCCAGTTTTTCACATGTCTATGCAGACCTCCTTCCACAATGTATCAGAGAAGGATGGTGTGTGTGATCATTATCTGTGGAAATGATGGTGTATTACTTCTATGGTGTAAGGGAAAACTCAAAAAGATTCTGCAATTAGTAGATATCCTAATTAGTTTTATCCACTGAGTTGTATCTGCCTTTATCTGTCTTTGACTATTTTATATCTCTACAGAGATAGATGTTAATTTGTAGAGAACTATGGTGCCACAAAAAAAATCTTGTTCATGGAAATAAATAAGTTCAATGGAGGGCAGGATTTATTACCCTGTGAATAGTGAGCAGTTCTGTGAGTGCTGCTTCTTCAAACATTCATCTGACTATAATTGTGTGGAAAGTTTAGTTTTCTTTTGAACGTAATGTCAAGCTTAATAATTCTCTCATTAAGTAATGAGTTTAATAAAATACTTGACACAGTTAAGTTCCTATCTGTATGAAGGTTTTAAGATATTACACATTAGTTAAGAGAAGCAAAGTCATAAAAGGCATTTCAGCCTCTGCACTGGTCTCAGATAGCTCAGTCTGGGTGACGGAGCTGTCATTGCAGACCTGTGGAGGCACCCATATGCAAAGGCACTAAGGTTTCTTAACAACTGTCACTAACATCTAACTGGCCATGTGAGTAAGGTACCCTGAAAATTGATCCTCCAGTACCAGCCAAACCTTCAGTTAACTGCAGTTCCCACTGTCATCTGTCACCTGACATTCAAAAGCCCTCAAGCCAGAACCCAAATCAATTCCAGATTTATGACGCAGACACCAGGTTAATAAATATGCTTTTGTTTTAAATCACTATGTTTTCAGGATTAAATTGTGACAAAGTAATAGCTAATACAGGAAGAAGAAAGAGGGTTTTACCTTATATTGTTGTTGCTGTTAAGTGTGCTTTAGTCAGGTTCAACCCATAGAGACCCTGTATAGGGTTTTCGAGGAGCAGCTGGTGAGCTTGAACCACCAACATTGTGGTTCAAACCAACTTTGCAGTCCAGTGCATTAAACTCACAACGCCACACAAGGATGCCTCTCTTATAATGTTGTTCAGTGTAGTTGAGTCAGTTCTGACTGACAGCAACCCTGTATAGGATTTCCAAGAGCAGCTGGAGAACTTGATCCACTCATCTTGAGGTTCAAACCAACTCTGCATTCTAGTGCATTAACCTGCACTGCCACACCAAAACAGGGCCCTGGCTCTGCCATTTAGAACACCTAAACGCAGAACTAAATAGGATACTGGCTAACTGCCCTACAGCAAGTAAGGTAAGTACCAGAAAGAGAAATATAGAGAAGCTGTTGTTCACCTAAGTCATCTCCAGCTAACCTTTTATTTTTCAATACTCCTGCTATCTGTTGTTGATGTGGTTGTTTTTGTTGTTAAGTGCTGTCAAGTCGATTCTGATTCATAGCAACGCCGTATAAGGGCTTCCACAGCTGTAAATCTTTTCAGGAGAAGAAAGCTGCATCTTTTTCCCGTGGAGCAGCGAGGGGTCTTGAACCACCAATCTTGTGGTTCACAGTCCTTAGCTTTTAGAGCCACAGTCAATGTGGTGACTGGGTTCAAAGACTGGGTTCAAGCTAGCCTGTAATATTCCAGTCAGCAGCTTCACAAAAAGGGAAAACAGTAAAGAAAGGAAACTGAGGAAAACAGAAGAACAAATGCATTCATCGGGGTTTTTTTTGTTTTGTTTTTGTGGGTTTGCAATAGTTGGTGAGTCTTTGGCGGGGGGGGGGAAACTGTATACCAATCATAGCTCAGGAAATAAGCATGCAATGTTACTGAATATGATTTGGGTTGCATAGTGCCACCTTCATGTTCCCCTTCAGCACCCTGTGGAACAGAATGGGGGTTCTGCAGAAATGACATTGCAACACACAGTTCTCCACAGTGGAACATACTCTATTAACTGTCTCAAAACACACAGTTAAGTGCCTGGCATAGTATTAACAGCTCATGACAACCCTTTGAGGCTGGTGTAATCAATGATCCCTATATGTTATACAGAGATGAGGAAACTGAGTCTTTGAGAGATTAATTAACTTGTCCAAGGACAAATAGCTCACAAGTGGAAGAGCTGGAACTGAACACTAATCTACAAGGTCCAAAGCCTGTTAAGTCAAAACATTATTACACTTTCAATTATGGTACTGTTGTGATGATGACCTCTAACCCAGTTATAGAGTCAGAATTCAACTCAGCCAAATGACAGAATACCATCTCAAAGTTTCAATTCAATAAAATTGAAGGTTACAAATACACCAGAAACAAACCGTATCATCGTGCATAACTGCTGTCTAAAGGGTTATTTGGGATGACATGTATTTTACCAACATGGGTTCTGATATCATCTAAACATCTCTATGATCATTTCCCAAGAGAGCAAAAAGGCAGAGAAAATAATATGGGTTCACAAAGTACCATGTATGGTATAAACTAATCAAAATTCTGCCCTCAAACTTCTAGTGAACATTCATTTCAAAAGAGAGCAACAAGATTTGTTTCACATGCTTTTTGTAAGGAAATGAAAAATGTAGAGATTCACATGACTTCATGGGTTAAGATTTCTTAAATTGATATGACAAAAATATTTCATCCTGCCTGTTGAAAGACGCATGCAGTTAACATCTTTAAAACATTCCTGATTGCAACAAAAATGCAGAAGAAAGGGGGCGGGGCACAATGCAAAAAGGCAGGATGAGTGACGGAACTTGATAAAAACAACTAAATATTCTATACATTAGCAAACATTGGGGGGGGGGCTACCAGAGTGTCCCTTTGTTGAGACACAGAATTTGTCTTTGTACCAATGAAATCAACACTCCATAATGGGCAGTTCTTGGGTCTTACAGGAAAATAGTTTTTCATAGTTTCTTTCTACAGCTCTGGACCCCAAAGCATATTTTGATGAGCAGCACACTCCCATGAAAATGACACCTGGATCTGGCTTCTCTCTGCATTCTACATGGAGCCACTTGCTACAAAGCTGAGCCTAATTAGACTTCAGTCATAACAGCAGGGGCTGACTCAGGCTAAACTAGATTTGAAATAGAAGTGAGGGTGTTAATGGCCCAGTTTCCAGCCAAGAAGAATGTCTTTAGCATTCTGATCCTGGGGTCCACATTGTCCTTTTAAAACAGTAAAAGTTATTGGAGCCTTTTTGGTCTCTTTTCACTTTTCAGACTGTACTTGGCAGCCATGTAAATTCCACTGACCTGAGCTCACTTTTCATTTTTTTCATATTTTCTTGATATATTTGCCATGCTCAGAATTCATACACAGCTGTAGACAGGTGAAAACCCACAACATTTATCATCAGCTACAGACTTGAGAAGTGAAGCAATACTGAAACTTCATCTACAAACTATAGTTTCAAATACAGCGAGAAAAATACACATTCCAGAGGAAAAGAAGAACCCTGGCCCCTTTGTAACCAAAGATCCAAACCCTCTCCAGTCTTCCAAAACACCCTGTCTGTGCAGGGAGATAAGGAATGCACTCCTGAGGCAGAAAGGAGAGCAAGAGGGTGAAAAGACCAGCTACTCCTGCAGCACAGAAGCCCAGGAAATATCGTTTTTTAAGAGAAAAGCACCCGTGTTATCTTTCACAGGGAGCCAAAACCAAAAGAAAATCTGTCTTGACTCCCAACATTCCAGACCTTATTAAAGTTAGTCACATAACTACAAACAAAGACCACCACTGTCTGCCTGCACAGGTGGCTGCAGCCATCCCCTCCCACAGCCCACACCGTCCAGTCAAAGGGCAGACTCCAAGGCCCACAAATGTTCACAATCTCAGACCTCAAGAGGAAAAATGCCACCCTGAACTATTATCTAAAGAGTGAATAAATGCTCATGCTAATTCTGGGCAAAAAGAGGTCCCGGTCAGATTTTGTTTTTTGAGCAGTGATAGCGAAATGTAGGTGTATGTGGAGTGTGTGTGTGTGGGGGGGGGGGTGTGTGGGAGGGTTGTGTGGGAGAAAGCCAGGGGAGAACAGCTGCAAAGCAATCAGAATATAAAAGCTGGTACAAGGACTACTACTGGGTCAGAGGGTACTATGCAATGTCTGAAGGAAAGCATAAGCATGCCTTCCTCACTGGCTTTCAGTATTACAATGGGAAACTATGACTCTACTTGGTGGAATTTGATCTGAAGCATAACAGAATTTTAGGATTGTCAACAATTCCAAAGGTCAACTGCCAAATGTATGTTGTATCTTTGTTTCCTTCTATATTTGGAATTTGTACCAATTTGTCACAATTTTCTTCTCACATGGCATTCCAATCTTGAGAGCTAATAATGCTTGTTAAGTCAGGAACCTGAAAGGAACTCTCCCACCTAGATTAAAGTGTATCATGGAATTTGCTTCAACTTAACCATTTTAAATAGTGACCTGGTGACATAGTAGTTATATATTCAGCTGCTAACAACTACGCCAGCAGTTCAAACTCACCAGGTACTTTTCTAGAGAAAGATGTGAAGTAGGCTTCCACAAAATTATATCCAGAGAAACTCTATGGGGGCACTTCTACTTTGTCCTATAGGGTGGCTGTGTGTCAAATGAACTCAACATCAATGGGTAAACGGTATAATGGAATGTTCCTCTTCCCCAGTGTGCGCCCCTCCTCCCCCTAGGCCCACGATCTTTTAAAAATTGCTTAGAACTGAAAGGTCACATTATTCTCAAATATTAACAGGCCTAATCATCCCAAACCTGGAAAGCCTGACCAATCAGATTGCTGAACTCCACTCCCAGAGAATGCTGTTCAGTAAGGAGATGCAGATGCTACTGGTCTGAGTCCGGAGGAATCTAGGCTATGGCCTGAGCCCTGGGAACACCTTGTGAATAGAGACAAGGACCAACTTCCCACTTCAATCAGATCAGCTCCAATTCTGTGGGTTTTTAGAGCAGGTGTGTGGGTGGGAGAGGGAAACATGGAGAAGGGGAAGGAGAACAGGAATAGGCAGGTAACTTACTTAATTGGGGAGCCACATAAAATTATTTGAAGGAGAAAAAAAAAGGGTCTGCTCATGGGTAAGATTTTGAAAGGTACCACTCATTCATTTTACCAAAAGAGAAACTGAGAGTTAGTGAAGTGACCTATGAAATATCATACGTTAAAATGCCCACATAATGTGTGCAGAAGACACTCATCATTGTTTTTGGGTTAAGACTCGGGAAAGAGGTAAAGGTCGGCAGTGTCCATTGTACACACGCCATCTTTATCAGAAAAAAAGTTTTCGGATTGTGACTTAGCCTTCTTGATTTACTTTCACTTTTCCATCTTCCCCTCTCACCTCTACACACACAACATACACTTATCATACATAATTAATGGGTCGCAGTGAGGTTGCTTAGGGGTTTCCATATTATTAAGATAGCTCATCCTCAACAAAGTTGTTTTCTTTCCCCCTACATTCTAGAGTCACATTACCCTTTCTGGAACCACCAGCAGATAACCTTATGCTCTCTTATTTGATACTACATGCATTGGGTGATGATAAGGTTAAAACATAAGGAGTAAATCTTCCCTTTTACTCAATGAAGAACAACAGAAACTTCTTACATCCATGTGATGAAAAGCAATCAGACAATTTAACTGGAATTAGACCATGAAACAGGCTCAAGGCCCAGGTCTTGCTTAACATCCTGTTCACAAGGAGACTTGTTCCATTCCTATCCCTGAACTAAAATTGTGGTCTTGAGATCCAGGACCCAATGTAAAATGAAATGCTGGGGGTGGAAAAGAGAAAAGGGAGAGGGAAATTCTTGAAATATTTTCTCTATATGTCTTGAGGAAACAAGCAGGCTTCACAGAGGGGATGATCATTTGAGCTGACTCTGAATGATCAAGTTGGAGTTTAGCAGACAGTAGAACTGGAAAGGCAAGCCTAGAGAAGAGAAAGAGGCATGCTGATGCAAAGGGGTCACACAGGGAAATCTGAAGCGGAGCTGAGCATGTGGCCCTTTAAGTCATTTAGACAAAGGGCACACCAAGGAGGAGGGGAGCCACAATATAGAAAAAAAATGGACAGAGGAAATGGATAATCACACATCTTAAAACATAGGATGGTCCCTCATGGAGGTCTCTCAGGGATCAGCCTGGGCAAGTGGAATCTTCATTTGGGTTTATAAGGAATGTATGAGAAGTCCAAGGACAGGCTCCAGGACAGAATCTGCTCTAGAGTTCTCTCTTGTATGTGTTCCACAATGAGCTGATAAGATGAATGCAATCTTCTGGTACCTGTTCTACCAAAGAGCCCTTAGGGTAGAACAGATTGCTTCTATTCCAGTAGCCATCTCTGGGAAAGCCTGGATGCAACTTTCAGAAGCAGTAGTCCAGGGATGAAGAGTGTAACTTTCAAGTTTTGGGGTGGATTTCAGCAAAAGAAAATCATTTCTGGCTTATATGAGGAGTTTGAGAGTCCATCAAAGCTATCAGAAACTATCAGAAGGGAGGTCAGACAGATACTTGTTTTGAGGAAGGAACACCTTGTATAAGAGGAAATCTTAACAAAACAGTAGCCCTGAAGATAAAGGAAATAGTAACAACATCCAAGTATACCTGGCTCCTCACTTATTGGCATGGTTAGGGTCCAAAAACTAGGTCATTATACGAAAGTCAACATACAAGAAAAAGGAGACTGGTCACATTAGATCACTGAAAGGACTCAGGCTGAAGCCTGCTTTACTGAGCTTGTTTTTTCAAACTGTAGAACAGCTGGTCCAGCTGATGAGCAACTCCTTACACTCTGCCCAGGGACCATAGGCCAAGCAATGGGCAATACCTTTTAATCACCTCCCAGTATCCTGTTACACTAGCCCAGGGGGCGCCATCACTTATGTTCATCAATGTGCTTCCCATTCCTCCATTTGGCAACGCACTTTGCCTTCCTTCTCAAAACCCCCCAAAAAAGCCTGATACAGTGACCCTTGGGGCCAACACTACTCTCTGATGTTAGGTCCCTTTCCTCCCTTGGACAGTTAATATAGTCCTCTACTTTGTACTTCCATACTTAGGAAAACACTACGCGACTCTGGCCCAACCTAACAATTACAAAATGGAAAATGACTACATCATTAAATCACTGTCAAAGTACATCAAATAACTGACACACCACAGAGAATCAAACTGACATATAATCTTAACCATCGCTAACGAAATTATTCTCCCTTCAGACCTCTGAATTTGTTACTGCTGTATGTATGTCATTAATATGCAAAATAATCGAACAGGGTATCTTTTACTTCTGTTGTAAATGTGAGATGTTGTTGGATAACAAGAAAGTCGCTAAGTAAGGAATAAGTATTATAAGGGTTACTACGGAGTCCTGAAGTGATGCTACAGAATGAGCACTGGACTGCTAACCACAAGGTCGGCAGTTCAAATCCACCATTCTCTCCTCGATAAATAATAACTAAGACTCCTGCTATGGCACTATAGGATGAACACTGGACTGCTAACCACACGGTTGGCAGCTGAAACCCACAGGTTGCTCCCCAGAAACCCTATACTGGGTAGTTATGAGTCAGAACCAACTCCAAGGCACATAACAACAACAATGTGTTTAAGGTAAGAATTAATGTGAGTGAGCTTAAAAAAGTTCATAGAAAAATTCCATTATTTTTTCATTTTATTTTTCTACTAACTTCTTGAAGACCCCTCATATATAATATATCCTATTAAATATAATAAAAACATTTTGAGGCAATGAATAAGCATACAGAAAGCACTATAGCATTTGTCCTTGACCCTAAAGGTAATTTCCTTGAGTAACTGAGGTGCCTTTGGTCATATAGGCCTAAGGACTATATTGGAGGATCTGTGCTAATGAGTGGTGGACTGGTATTAACTAAGCACCAGGAGGGAAAGAAACATGGCTCAATCATGCATATGCAATGAAGCCCCAACCCTGACTACATAGGGAAGCCAATAAAAAGGCTCTGGACACAAAAGCTGACGGCATCCTGAAAGGGGAGCTGGAAAGCATCCAACTGGTGGTCACCTGGCACCTGCCTACTTGGCAGCCAGAAGGATACTGTTCTTTTAACCTATGAGAGATGGCTTAGTTCTGGGTGTTTACTCAGGGTCAGGGAGAGAATGTATCGTGTGGGCAGCTGGTGTCAGAGATGATTGAAAAGCAGGGATTTTACTAATCCTCACATTCGGGGAAATTGAATTAAGTCAATTTTTATAAAATATACTGCATCATCGGAGTGGAGCTGTGGGTTAATGCACTGTACTGAAAACTTTATTAAAACTGCAAAGTCAGCGGTTCAAGCTCATCAGCTGCTCCTCAGAAAACCTACACAGGGTTGCTGTGTAGGAACCAACTCAACGGCACTTAATAACAACAATAACAATATATCATTATATGAAATATTAATATATAGTACAATCTTAACATACCCATTTTAGAGGCACAGATACAGAGATTCAATGTATACTAAAAGCAAACACATAAGGAGCAAGTGTCAAATCCTGATTCTAAGTCAACTCTAACTGTGATCTGCTGATATCACACTGTCATCTGCAAATTATTACAAAGATGCAGGAATCCTACATTTCTCTGCAGGCATTGTGGAGCTTTGTCCCACCTAAACTATATGAAGAAAAGAAGGATTGCAGTACCAGAGCAGTTTCCTTGAACAATTTGTCCCAGGAAAAGGAACTGGTACAATGATGGCATGGATTCAAACAGAAGGCTTATTGTAAAAAAACAAAAACAAAGTTGTTAGGAATACAGGATTCATTCCACAAGTATTTACTGAGCACCCACTATGTGCCGGGTATAGTACTAGGAAGTATGGAAGAACAGTGTATAAAATAGGTAACGTTCCTGTCTCATACTGTGTCCAATTTAATGAGTCATGACCACTATAAAAATCCATAATTTTAGAGCAGTCATTTTCTGGCTTAGCTGACCATCGTTTACAATGGAGCTTTTAAAAAAACAACCATGAAACCAAGCCAGGTTGAAGTCTGACTTTATATGTCTGTGAATCTGTATTTTTAAAGTTGTACTAGTGTTTCTGAAGTAAAGTCAATTGAGAAAATCAGGACTCAAGAGAGTAATTCATCCCCATTTTAAAATACATTTATTTAGATTTATAAAAATTGTTGCAAGGTTTACATGTGCATAGTTTTATCAGAAGAACCAGGAACAAATTAAGAGTTCTTTTAAAATATTATAATAATAATGTCTTTTTCAATTGATAAAAAGATAAGTAATTCAAGTAGATTTCCTCAAAAGTTAGGATTTCGAGGTACAACCATTGGACTCCTCTAGAAATGCGGACTCTGAACCCAAGTAGAATGTAGAAAACTATGACAACCTAAACCTCATGTATAAGTGTGCATCCTATTCTTGTGCAAACCACCAAGAGTACAAATAACCACATTAGCATTTCTATCAAGGTTAAACCATATGAAAAATTTAACTTTATATGATTTTGAGGAGGCAAAGAAAATGAGAAAAGAAACCATACAACTAGTTTGAATGAAAGCTGATGTATTTGTCCTGTCTTTATCATCAAGAAATGCATGTACCTACTGCAAAAATGCTGCTATCCAACAAATCCACGTGCTTTTTACGCAAAATAGCAGAGAGATTAAAATACTGGAAATAATTATAATCTCTCTCTCTCATAAAGTAAAAGGCCAAATTCCAAATTAGTATACAATGGTTCATTCTTGGAAAACTTACGATATTCAGTAGTATAATAGTGGTTACGAGTTGGGCTGCTAATCTCAGGGTCAGCAGTTCTAAACTACCAGCCATTCCTTGGAAGAAAGATGAGACTTTCTGCTCCCGTAAAGATTTTACAACCTCAGAAACTCTATGCAGGGTTGCGATGAGTTGGAACTGACTCTCACATAACTACCACCATGAAGACTTTAAAACTCCCTCATTTGCATGTACACTAGCAAACATTTCACTATAAACTTCAATAAAAACCCATTTCCTTTCACAGCTATGAGAAATTAAAAAAGAGTTGCTTACATATTTACACATGCTGTTGTATGTCATTGCGATGGTCCATAAAGACCCTGTATTGGGTTTCTAAGAGCAACTGGTGGGTTTGAAATGCAGTCTTTGCAGTTATCAGTCCAATGCTTATCCTACAACACACCAGGGCCCTATTCAGGCATTTGTTGCTGTTAAGTGCTGTCGACTCAGTTACAACTCAAAGCAACCCTGTTTAGGCTTTCCAAGGAGCTGCTTGTAGGTTTGAGCTGCTGAACTTGTGGTTTGCAGTCCAGTGCCACACCGGGAGTCCTATATTTAGGCACATGTGATATGAAATAACTGCCTGTGAGGAGAATGCTTACTTTTGCCATAATTAATCCATAACTGCATTGATTTTATGTGCTAACTTTAACTCTACATCTTCTGTGTTGGCAGCCAGAATGCTCCTTGGAAGCCAGGATGGCGACACTTCATCTCTCAAACTTCTGATATACGATGAGAAGGGACAAGTCCCTAGAGAAGCACATCATGCTACTCAAAGTGTAGGATCAGGAAAAAAAATTAAGAAGAAGAGCCCCAACGATACTGGGTTCAAACATCGTGCAGAACCATGCAGTGTTTTGTTCTGTCATGCGTAGGATCAGAAGTGACTCAATGGCACCAAACAACAACAGATTATCATTGTGCTCTGTAAATCTTAAATTCATTTTATCTGCTACTATTATATGTATTTATGTCATCAGCCTTAAAGGAAAATGATCACTTTATCAAGCTCACAAACTCTCTGATTACTGCTGTACACATTCTTTTTGTCTTTCCACTGGACTAAATTCTCCTTAGGAAAATCAGTTGCTATCTGTGTGTGTGTTCTCTTACACAACATGCTTCAAAAAGTGCTAAGATAGGCATAGCTCCTTCTCTTAAAGCCCCTGACCCTTGGATCTTTTTATGCATGATTCTTGCACATAATAAAAATTTCTAAAAGTAATATATGATAACTGCCTATAGTATGGAAAATTATATACAGTAATGTGTGTGTATTTACACACAAACAGAAAATTAGAAAGACTAAATTAAAAGAACTAATAATCCAATTAAGGAGCTCTGGTAGTGTAGGGGTTACAAGCCTGGCTGCTAATCTCAAGGTCAGCAGTTCGAAACTACGAGCTGTTCTGCAGGAGAAAGATGAGGCTTTCTGCTTCCATAAAGATTTATAGTCTCAGAAACCCCATAAGGTGTTATTATGAGTCAGACCGACTACACGGCACATAACCACCACCACCATAATCCACCTACCAGAGAAATTAATGTTCCCATTTCATTCATTTTACTCTTTTTTCCCCCATGTTATGATTCACTCAAATGCCAACATAAGTTTTTATCCAATTTCCCTCTGCCCTGACAGAGGTCAATGTTCTCTACACTATCAAATACCCTCAATTATGCAGTCATGGTACTAGTAATCTGACTCACAGCACCAAATGTACAAACCAGTCCAGGGAGATACTAAGATCACCCACCTCTGATTGTGTGGTGGGGAACAAATCCCACTCCACATTCCAGGTGTAATCTATGGAAATCTCAGCTATCCTCCCCTATTCAGTTCAGACCCTAGTATCCACAAAAGCTTTTTTCTATCCCAGACACCTTGAGCTGGGTCAGCACCTACCAGTTGCAAACTTGGAAGTTCACACAACTCTCTCCTACTGCAAACTAAACACCAAAAAACCACATCCATTGCCATGTGGTCAATTACATCTCATACTGACTCTACAGGACAGAAGAGAACTGTCTCATAGGGATCCAAGGGTTCAATCGTTATGAAGGCTGACTGTCATGTCTTATCTCCCAAAAAGAGGCAAGGGAATTCGAACAGCAGAGCTCTCGGTTAGTGCTTAACCACTTCACCAGGGTTTCTTCACTTCAGACTAGCTGCTTCCAAGCCTGGGGTTTTCTTCTATGCCCACAGGATAGCAGCTACAAGCCAAGGAGTACACATAACTACTTCCACTTCATGCTGGCCACTTGCTTCTATGCTTCTGAGTTCAACAATACACTGAAGGACTCACAGAACTCCAAAGAGATACCTTTGCTGCAATAACATTTTTAATATAGTCAAGGAGGCTACAAATGAAGGGACAGAGAAAGAGGTCTAAAATGGATCACAGTGTGACCAGACCATGTCCTTCCCTGAGCATGGTCAAACAGGGAAGCTTCTGGAACCTTCAAAGGACTCATCACTTGTACACAAGAGATTACATCATGCCTAGAAGCTCTGGTAGCGTAGTGGTTATGAATTGGGCTGCGAAACACAAGGTCAGCAGTTCGAAACTACCAGCTGTTCTGTGGGAGAAAGATGAGGCTTTCTGCTCCTGTAAAGATTAACAGCTTCGGAAATCCTGTACAGGGTCGCTATGAGTCGGAACCGACTCCACGGCATATAACAACAGGAGGTTTAGAAAGCCTTGACTTCCCCTCCCCTCAGGTGAATCATTGGGGCTGTTCAGTCCCCCACTCATTCATTAGCCATAGGTGTTGCTCTGACTCTCAGAAACCAAGACAGAAAGCCAAATCACTTTTTCTGAAAAGGGATCCCACACCTAGCAACATTATCAAACTTTTTCATTCACAAACATTCTCACATACAGACCAGTTTCTGCCTGGATGCGGTCCAATCAGGAAGCAGTAGGTTTAATGAGTGTGATAATCAGCTCTTATCCTGCCTTTCACAGTTGTTCCTGTTGTTGTTTTTCAGTTCATTTCTATCTGTAGACTCACTTAACTCATCAAAATGTTACCTTCCTTGGCTTCACTAAAATCAGTCTTCTACATGCCCGCATAGAGTCCTGGTGTGGCGCTGTGGACTAATGCATCAGATTGCAAAGTCATTTGAATTGCAAGGTTGGTGGTTCAAGCTCACCACCTGCTCCGTTGGAAACCCTATACAGAGTCGCTATGGGTCAGAATGGACTCAATGGCACTTAACAACAACAACATGCTTACATAAAGTGCCTTTGGTTTTTCCTTCTATGGCATCAAAGTAGGTCATCTCTAAGTCTTACCCTGAAGCCTCATGTAAAACACGTATGCTTCTCCAAAGCAACGGATCTGTAGTCACAAGATTAATCCAACAAAAGAATATATGCCCTTCTGAGCTCACGGCTCTATATGCAACGACTAGCTGTTTCATCTCATTCTTGTCTATGAATACTTCATTCCAGATGTCAAAGGTGGCATTAAACAATAAATAAACAGAAATATACGCTTGTTATGTAATGACAGATTTCACTACAGTATGAAAGTAATTACATCAAGATATATATGAAGTTTAAAAAACAAAACAAAACAAAATACAAAACTTTCCATGAAGTATTAGTAACAAAAGAGCAATATTCTTTCTCTAGTAAGACAGACATGGGAGAAGGTCCATATCTAGCAGAAATATTGACCACCATGTTAACGATGTTTCCTTTTGTATGAGCCCCTATCTGGGTAATTCACTCTTTATGGTACATGTCTTAGGCATTACCTTGCAAGTCAGAATCGTTTGACTTTGGACTGCTTCTTGCTCGTCGCTCTGTTTTCTTTATTCCGGGCCCACCACCGCTGCCGCCTCCCCCTCCTCCACTGCTTCCGCCACTGTGGCCCTTCACGTAGCCATTGTACATAGTTGTGCAATTACTTTTGTAGATAGAAGGAGGACTATTGAGGCGGTTCTGGCGGTCAATCTGGCGGTCTTTCAGTTTTTTGTGCGGAGGTTTGCTGTACTGGTCTTCTCGGGTAATGTAGCTTGACATTCCATAGAGTGGTATAATTTCTAAAACAGATGATTATGACAAATGCAAGCTCAGTTTACAGTTTCAATAACAAATCAGCAAATGGTCAATTGACCTGAATTCTGGAAGAAGAAGTTTATAGTATTAAACACAGTATGGAGTCCTTGTGTGGCACTGTAGGATAAGCACTGGACTGGTAACCACAAGTTAGTTCAAACAGCAGTTCAAACTCATGAGCCACTCCTCGGAAACCCTATACAGGGTCACTAGGAATCTGAACTGACTTGGCGGCACTTAACAACAATGAACTGTATAAAATGTTATGTTTTAAAAAGTGCTGATGTGATGCTGTAGGATAAGCACTGGACTGCGAGTCACAAGGCCGGAGGTTCAAAGCCACCAGCTGCTTGCTCCTTGGAAAGCCTGTACAGGGTGGCTATGAGTCAGCATTGACTCGACAGCTCTAACAACAACATATGTACATAGGAATACTAGTGTGGCATTGTAGGATAAGCACTGGGCTGCTAACCACAATGTGAGCAATTCAAACCCATCAGCCGCTCCTCAGAAACCCTATACACGGTTGCTATGTATGAATTGGAACTGACTCGACAGCATTTAACAACGTATATACATATTTGTAAGTCCATGTTTAAAATATTCCTATTCATTTGCAGTCAATCAAGGAATAAGCAATCATTAAAAATCATATTGAATGTTCTTGAATATTCCAGAAATTATGGGGAATACTAAAATGAATAAGGTTACTGTCCTTAAAGACGGATTATTCTAGTTGAATTCATAACTAAATTTGATTTTGTCAAAATGTTTTCAGTAGTTGCAATACACAAAAGATCATTGCTATTGTTGTGTCTTTGAGCCCGTTTCAACTCACAGCAAACCCAGCATAGGGCTTCCAAGGAGCGGCTGGTGGGTTTGAAATAGCAGTTCAGTGCTTATCTTATAGTGCCACACCAGGACTCGACCACAAAACATTAGAGCAAATTAAATAGTCCTTTTCAACATGCAAAGTACTTAAAAGTCAAAATACTTAAATGAATACTTAATACTTTTAGAACAGTATTCCAATTGAAAAGTCTAGCAATCACAACACATGGAGTTATTTGTGGTATGCAGAAGAGCCAACATTTGAAAACTTACTAAAATAATGAGTGAAACATTCCCATTAAAAGTAATCAATTCTCACAAAATTAAGGGAAACGTTCAAGAAGAAATGGTAAAGGTAAAGACATACCATTCCCACAACCTGGTCCCAGACACAGTAAACTGTAATCTCAGACTTCTTTTTGGTAGTCACCATAAGGCTTGCAAGACAAACTGACTAGTATAGTGTGACCTGACATCTAACACATTATTTTTAAGTGGCTTAAAAGAAACTGTGTGCTTGAAGATAATCTCATGATCCGAGGTGGGGGACAGTCATTTAATTTTTAAGTTTTAAATTATCCCTGAGCAGCAATTAAAATGGTAATCAAATGCTACCTAACTCTTCATAAAGAAAAGGGGCTTCCTATAAATAGGGATCATGTAAGTTAACTCCAACTCTTAACACTTCTGAGAATGAAACAAGAGTATGAGTAATCACCTTTCTGGGATGAGAGACCTGAATCAGCACAGCCCCTGACACACCAGGAAAGTATGATTACCCTATATAATGTAACAAGTGCTCAATGGTAAAGCTACCCCTTTTATTTTATTTTCATTCACAATTCTTAAGAGAACATGGAAAACAAATACAGTTCCATTCCTAGAAAATGCCCAAGTAAATTATGTCAAAATATACACGGGGGCTTTTCAAAGAATTCGGGGAAAAATTCCAGTACCTTTTAATTCCATTTCTCCACAAACTTTTGAAGCCCCCTCATACGAGGAAGATGGGAAATGTTTAAATATTACAGTATATAATATTTAAGATTGGAAATATCCAAGATCTTTCGAAACATTTTGGGGACTTTTTAAACTTTTAAGATTTGACAAATGAGTGTTTAAATCGCTTTAGGAATGCACTAAGTGAGAACTAAGGTGTGAAAAATATTAATGGTTTTATTTATAAAATAAAATTGGATTTTGTTTTACTGCTTACTTTAATTTCAAATCAATGAAAGCACTTTTGCTTGTATACTATTGCTTCTGAGTGATTTTAATGAAATTAGACTAAAATACACTATAAAATAGACTTTTGTATTTTTGTATATATTACTAATGGCAATTTGAAGGAGCCCTACTAGTGTTATGAGTTAAACACTGGGCTGCTAACCATATGGTGAGCAGTTCAAACCCACCAGCCACTCCATGTCAGACAGCTGAGAGCATTTAACAACAACATGTATACATATTTGTAAGTCCATGTTGGAGAAAGTTGTTATCTTTCTGTTCCCATAAAGATTTATAATCTCAAGAACTCAAATAAGCAATTCCATGCTGTTCTATAGGGATTCTATGAGTCAGAAAGGACTTGATGATAATGGGTTAGGTTTTTATAACCTTAATTTAAATCACATTGTATGTTTACCTAAAATAACAAAGAGTACTACTCAAAAAACCTATTTGGAATACTATTAACAGACTTAAAATAAGACACATCAGATACTCCTCAATAAAAGGTAAGTCAGTAGTTAACATTTCTCCCAAAGGTATTATAGCTCAGATTCAGAAAACAAAAAAATACTAAATGTAAATTGTGTCAAATAATTGAATACATTTTAAAAACTACCATGAACTGTTTTTTTTTTTCCTTTCTTTCTTTCTTTTCAGTTTTTACACAGGTTTTCTCAAGGCATATATACTCCTAGTATTTATTGATATCATATTATTAGACAAAAGATGAAGTCTCCATGAATCTAAAGTGTTAATTTCATACTTCTGCTGTTCTCTCCCTAATATCCCAAAGTAAGGCCACCTTATTATGCTAAATTATGCTGAATTTCTTTCTGATTACTGAAAAAAGTAACCAATCAAGTTCTGTCCCTAAGTTAGAACAGGATATTTTACTTGACATACTCACTCAAATGAGAAAAAAAATGTGAGATTAAACATATAGATGGAAAAATGTGTGTGTGCGTGTATGTGTGTGTGTGAGAACATAAGACAAAGGGAGATAATAACTGGTTCAAAAATCTACGGTATCACATGCATTTGTGAGGTAATCGATCTGGACAAATTTAATGAATGTTTAAAGTAGGAAAAAGCTTTAATTTCACAGCCAGGTCCTGAAACAAATCACTTTTTTAAAACCCTAAAAGTTAAAGTCTAATATTTACAATCATTCATCTGGTTTCTCAGTATTCATTTTGAGAGAAGAAATTTAGACTAAATCAGTATCACGGGCAAACTGAAAGAATATGGAGTAGGCAGCTTTAAGGCGCTTTTCCTTTCAAGGTAAGTATTTGCTTAATAACCAGTGAAATTGTGACAACATTAATGGCTAGTAATAAACTAAACACAGAGCTCAGGAGAACACATCAACAATGAGGGATTTTTAGTTCTATCAAGATTGTAACACAGAAAATTCATATATCCCAAAGGTTACTAAGATCTCACAATACTCTAATGTAGGAAATGGGGCATGTAATACTTTTCAACTTCCCTTATTCAGCTAGACCCATATGGATGCCAAACACGAATATGCTACATACAGTTCAACCTCAGGACACTCTCATATAAAAATGTTTGGAAGACATGAGAACACGTGTTAGATCACTGCCTATCTGTGAGGCTTGGGTAGGGGTAGAGAATCGAGAAAACAGAGAAATGGACAGAACGCTGGAACCTGCAAAGTAATCTTACAAGACACAACACGGAAAAGGAAACCGTGTTAGTAAGAGTCAAAATTAAGGGCACTCTTATACTACTTAAGTGCTGCAAACAGTTTCGACAGCTCCTGATGAGATATTTTACTCACCGTGGTCGCCATATAGTGTAGGGGGAAGATGATGCTGAGGGAAAAACTGAGGCGGTATATCTCCAGGTCCAGTAACAGGTGGGTAGTAAGCCGTGTGTGAGTTATGAATAAAATGTGGGTGGTGAGTCATGTAGGGGGGAAGGTGATGGGTTGGAGACATGGCTGAGGGGTAGCTCGGGGGATAACACTCAGCAGACTGGGGTGTGACCACCACCCGGCGGACTCCAGTATTGTCTTCAATTACCTAAAGAGAAGAACAAAAGAAAAGGGTGTAATATAGATTTAGAGAAACATTCTGTGAATGTGTATGATGCTAGTAAGTTCCCCCTGAATTTTATTTTTCTTCCCATAGAAAAAGATATTTTTAGTGTATGTTGAATTCTAGTACTCCAATTCAACCAGCTAGATGTCCTGGTGGCACAGTGGTTAAAATGCTTGGCTGCTAAATATAAGATTGACGGTTCTTCAAATCCACCTGTCACTCACCAGAAAAAAAAGATTAGATAGTTTGTGTCCCAAAAGATTTCCACAGCCTTGGGAAGTATCAAGCAGTTCTACTCTGCTGTTTTGAGTCAGAATCCACTTGAAGGTAATGTAGCTTTTGCTTAATTCCATCAAGTAAATGGAATCCTGGTGGCACTATGGATTAAGCTCTTCACCACAACGTTGGCACCTCAAACACACCAGCTACTCAGTGGGAGAAAGATAAGGCTGTCTGTTCCTATAAAGATTTACAGTCTCTGAAATCTTGTACAGGGAGGGCTGCTATGAATTGGATACACTCAGTGGAGGTGGGGTTTGCTTTTGTTTTTCTAAGGGAGTGTGAAATAAAGTCCTATAAGTAGTAAGGTTTAACAATTTATGAAAATAAATATTTTGTCAATCAAATGATTTTATATAACCACTTCATAAAACTTTTGTACATATCAAAGATTAACACTAAATTTCAATTTTCTCAAAACATTTCCACTGGCTTCCTCCAGGACAAGTAACTATAATGTATACTTCAATTAATTCTAGGAATAAGTTCAAAAATGAACTATCCATTCAGTCATTTTCCAGACAGAACTTCCAGGGCCTTGTAAAGGTGTTGGAAGGTCTGGCCTGGGAGATAGCATTCTGGTCTCCTTGTTGAATTAGCTTGCACAGTTCCATTATCATAAGAACTTTAGAACAAAGGGAACATTAGCACCAGAAGTCATAAAAATGTTTTAAGAGGTGTCAGTTAAACCAGTACCAAGAAAAGAGATGAAATGAAGAGATTCTGGTTAATGAAAGACTTGAGCAATCCTCAATTGTGATGTCCTTCCTGGCACGACAGTAAGCATAATGAAAGAAGATATTATGAATAGCTGAACTGTTATAAACCGAGTGAGCCAAAAACATTCTAGTTATACAAGGGAGTTACAAAAAGTTCGTGAAAAGTGGAACTGAAAGATAATGGAATGTATCCAAGAACATTTTGAAACCACCTTGTACAACCCACTCTAAGGAAGAGCAGCTAAGGCAATGCAATGTCAATACTTATTGCCTCTATGGCTGACTTCATACTCTCTGTCCTAGAAGAAAACAATCTTGTTATTGCAAGATGAGATGTGAAATAGCACAACAAATACCATAATCCAGAGGTATGATACAGAGAAGGAAAGCATAGAAGAAATACAGGAGATTTCAAAATTTCAAAGAACTGGTAGGGCTGGGACAGCTAAGGTTGTGGTCGCAGGTCAGGAACTTTACAGAAATGGGATGATATAGGCACAAGAGTAAGCCTGGAAGTCAGGGCTAGGCTGCTGGGGAGGCAACTGCTGGTCTAATTAAGTATTTAAGACACACACATACACACAAACACAAACACACACTGGCAGGTAGTTTAGGTATTCTAAAATGAAGCGGGAAAATTAAACTTGTATGTTGAAATGGATTTCTTGTTATAACTCCGGAGGGTGATTATAAGCAAAAATAAAATGAATTAATCATGTCTAAAACATTCTTTAAAAAAACAAACAAACTAGATTTCATTTTTAAAATGCTACAGATGTACTGAAAAGTTTGTCGATGTTTAGTCTATACTTTAGTGTATATGAAAGTTAGGTTTGAAAGAACAGTTATTAATCTAATCCTGGTGTGGCACTGTAGGATAAGTAATGGACTTCTAATTGCAAGGCCAGTGGTTCAAACCCACCAGCCACTCCTCAGAAACCCTATACTGAGTTCACTATGAGTTGGAAGTAACGAGACGGTACTTAACAACAATAATCACTTTATTTTAATGATGAAAATAAATGGTTTTGTTTTATTTGCAAGTTTTGAATACTTTTTATTTGCAGTGTCCTTGCCATTTTTTCTTCCCCCTCTTCTTATAAGTTCATTATTTATAGTCCTCAGAAGGTCTTCTCTTCCAAATCCTCTTTACTCTGCCAAGTGTTCTAGGAAGAGCTGGCTGCCCAAGCCAGGACTGTATCAGTTTTCTGATGACCACAATGTGGAATGTTTTATTCAGCTGGCTCATGAGATGAGAAAAACAATAATCTTTCTTTTAAGAAGCCCTGGTGGCACAGTGGTTAAGCACTCAGGCATGAACTAAAATGTGGGTGGTTTGAACCCACTAGCAGTTCCACCAGGACAAAAAGTGTGGCAGCAGGCAGCTTCCATAAAGATTTGCAGCCTTGGAAATCCTTTGGGGCAGGGGCAGTTCTCTGTCCTACAGGGTCACTCTAGTCATAACTAACTCAGTGGCAATGGGTTTTGAAATTGGTAATCTTTATGTTGAAATCTGTAAACAGTAACTTTGAAATTTACTAAGTACATTAAAAACATAATACTCCTTAAATTTATGTTTCTGAGTCATATGCCTTACTAAAAACATAAAAACGTTTTCCTTTGCCAATTAAACATTTATATATAAGAATCAAGGAGTCCTGGTGTAGCGCTGTGGGTTAATGTGCCTGACTGCAAAGCTGTTTGAACTGCAAGGTCGGCAGTTCAAGCTCACCAGCTGCTCCTCAAAAACCCTATACAGGGTCACTATGGGTCGGAATCGACTTGCACTATGCACTATGCACAGCCACTTCTAGGAGGTACTGACTGAGAAGGTGGATTATGTGAGTATAAACCAATAAATACTGTAAGTCCGTTTTAACGTACAGGCACAAAGTATCCAACCTCAACTCTACTTCATACAAAAACGTTAAGTCAGGAACACAAGGGTAAGTAAAAAATCTTGCTACTACGGTTCCAGTAAACACATCCATGAGTTTATCTGGGAGGAAAAAAAAAGTGTTTAACTATATGTCTTTGATCAGTGGATTGTTGTAGACAAGTTCTTTCAGTAATACACTTATTTGTCTTAGTCTTGTTGAGGTACTCTCGCACATGCCCTGCCCCATCAAAAAAAGGTCAAAACAGAACAGTGGCTTCCAAGAGGATAAGCTGGGCCAATTAAATGCAAGGCAGCAAAGTCAGTTCAGAAGGTTATGGTGATTGATTTTAAGGGCTGCAAAGGAGCTCTGGCAGCATAGTGGTTACGAATCAGTCTGTGAACGGCAAAGTCAACAGTTCAAAACTACCAGCTGCGAACCAACTCAAAGGCACTTAACAACAACAAAGGGGTAAAAAAAAAAAAAAAAAATTGCCCCCACATGATTCAAAACCCTATTCAGGGTCACTATGAGGTGGAACTGACTCCACGGCACTTAACAACAACCAAAGGGTACTCTGGATAGATTTTCCTGAAGGACACAGGATGATCACGGGGACTTACTTGGAAGAAGTTCTAAGAAAACTGAAAACTTTGCTGTTGAGAAAAAGGTCAACAAAGGGAAGCAGCAGGGAGGAATTTTCTTCCTCGAAGTCAATGCACCCTCCTCAAGGGTAGCAAGGGCTGCCCTATAAGAATTTGCTTGGGACATCTTATCCCATCTTCCCTACTGTCCTGATCTATGCCCCTCCAGACTTTTTTGTCTCAAAATTCAAAGAACAGTGAAAAGGAACACAATTTGAGTCCCTCAAGGATATCAAAACTACTACTTTGATATGATATAAATTGATGAGTGCAGAATTCTTCAGGGTAAGTTCAGAGAGATGGAAACACTATCTTCAGAAATGTATAAATACCTAATGGAAGATATGGAGAGAAACAATAGCTTCACATTTTGATGATTTTGTGTAATAAAGTTTCTATGATTTTGCAGCGATACTTTTGGACTTATTCTGGCATACCTGAAAAATACCTGAAATAAATAATCAAGAAAAACCCAACCTGATTAGCCTTCAAGAGAATTATGAACTGCATTAAGATTTCTGCAGCAAGAAACAAACACCACTTCTCTAACTTTAGATGATGTTCTGCAAAGACAAGCATTTGCCAAGTGCTAAAGTTCTCAGAGGCAAAAGTAAAAAGCCATTTTACTTATAAATTAAATAACGTGTCAGTTAATGAAAGTTTGAGTTAAAACGAGTAAGTAGAAATCCTCATTACAACATGTAAAACAAGGCTCAAAAGTGTCAGTAAGGAACACTGGTAGTGCAATGGCTAAACACTTGGCTAATGACTGAAAAAAAAAAAAAGGTCAGCAGACAGACCCTACCAGCAGCTCGGCAGAGAAAGATGTGCCAGTCTGATTTCATAAAGATTTGTGTTGTTGGTGGTGGTGTTACTAGGTGTCTACAAGCTAGTTCTGATTCATAGCAACCCTATGAACGAAGGACTGCCTGGTCACGCACCAGCCTCACAAACATTGCTATGTCTGAGCTCCTAATTGCCATCACTGTGAGGGATGTCTTCTTCCTGAACTTTACACCCAGTATTTCTTCAGGGATCAGTTTTTCAAGATAATGTGTCACAACCTTACAACTATAACATTTATGGGATGATAACATTTACAACCCTTGAGAACCTATGGAGCAGTTCTGCATCCTGTTATAGGGTTGCTTCGAGTCAAACATCAACTCAACAACAGCAGGTTTGGTTTCTGGTTTTCAGTATTTAGTACATTTAAAGATTTATCTGGAGTCTTGGTGTGGTGCCATAGGGTAAGCAATTTCACTCAAGGTCAGTTTGAACTGCAAGGTTGGTGGTTACTCCTGGAAAACCCTATATAGGGACTCTATGAGTTGGAACCTACTCGGTGGCACTTAACAACAATTAACAGTTTCTTTTACTATAGAAAGCTACGTGTATATCTATTAACAATTAGCGACACTGCCTTGCATCACTTTTAAAAGTCACATTGACTTAGAATTCAACTGGGAGGATTAAACTCTGGTAACAAATCGTCCTTGCCTCTACAAAATACAACAACCATACAAGATCACAGTCATCAAATGAGTTGAGTGGGCTTAGACTGTTCCACAACACATGAATTTCATGTCGGATTTATAATGAAAGATGCTGCCCTAAAGCTTTCCAGGAAAAGGCAGGATAGATGGGCCAATCAATTAGAAAAATACATCAGAAACTGAGCTGATTTTAAGTGTACAATAAAAAGAATATTCACAAGAAGGCTTTAAAATGTGGTAAAGCTCAGAGATTAGCTTTTTATGTATTTTTTCATAATGTCAAGGATCCCAGGTTGCTCACTTGTTAACTGTTGTGCTGCCAAGTGAAAGGTCAGTGGTTCAAAATGATCAGTCGCTCTGTATGAAAAAGATAAGGCTGTCTCCTCCAGTAAAGATTTACAGTTTCAGAAATCCTAAGAAACAGTTCTACTCTGTCCTATAGAGTTGCTACAAGTCAGAATCTACTCCATGGAGTCCTGGTGTGGTGCTGTGGGCTAATGCATCAGACTGCAAAGTCGTATGAACTGCAAGCTCACTAGCTGCTCCGTGGAAACGCTATACTGGGTAGATATGGGTCGGAATCGACTCAACGGCACTTAACAACAACAACAACAACTCCATGGAAGAGGGTTTGGTTAATAATGTAACCTCTTACAGGTTTGTTGCTAATTTACAATTTTATGGGACATGGTGCTTTGCTGTTGTTAGGTTCTGTTGAGTTATTCTCACTCAGTGCCATTCTCATAATTGTTGCTATGCATAAAATCCATTTTGTAGTCCCTGAGTCAATTCATCTAGTTGAAGGTCATCTTCTTTTTTGTTGGGCTCTACCAAGCATGATGCCCTTTTGTAGGGATTGATTCCTCTTGATATCATGTCCAAGGTAAGGGAGATTAAGTCTTGCTATCATGCCTTCTAAGGAGCATTCAGGCTGTACTTCCTCAAAGACAGATTTGTTAGTTGTTCTGACAATCCATGATATATACTCAGTATGCCTTGCCAATACCATAATTCAAAGGTTTATATACGAAAACACCATATGTCAATCCTTGTTCAGTCTTCATTTTTCATTATGCAGCTTTTAAATGCATATATAAAGTAACTGAAAATATCATGGCTTGGGTCAAGCACACCATAGTTAACAAGGTGACATCTTTGCTTTTTAACAGAGAGGTCTTTGGCAGCAGATTTGCCCAATGCAGTATCATGATCTCTTGATTGCTGCTTACATGGGTGTTGATTATGGATCCAAATAAAATAAAATCTTTGACAACTTTAGTATATTCTTCATTTATCTTGATGCTACTTATTAGTCAAGTTCTGAGGATTTTTGCTTTAATTTTGAGATGTTTTAATTTATATTGGAAGTTTTGACCCTCATCAATAAGTGATTCAAGTCCTCTCTTTGCAGCAAACAAGGTTGTGTCATCAGCATATTGTAAATTGCTATTGAGTATTCCTCCAGTACTAATGCTGTGTTTGTCTTTATACTCGAAAAAGATCAGCCTAGAGCATACAGATTGAAAAGATATGGTGAAAGGACAGACCACACCACTGGAAATACTCGTGTTTGGTCATTGAAACAACTTGCAATTTGTCCAAAATGCAGACTGTATACACATTCTGCTTAATATGGCACTTCATATCTAATCTACATTATGTCATTCAACACAGAACTTCCAATGGTCAGCCAGGAGCAGGGTGTCCACGAGTCTGACAAACAGGGCTCTCACTGCTTAGGAAGAATCCTTTGGGATTGTAAACTGGGGCAGCTGCAATAAAAATAATTTACTGTCATCATTTTATCATATAGCTTCTAATTTATTTTTTTTTAAATCACTAATTTAGACATGAATTTCAGTTCTGAAACCAAAACAAGGGAGTGATTTCAGTTTTGGTTTAAGAAGGTGTCTTATAGTGACAGTCCAGTAAGTCTCCTTTTAAAATTTGTGAATAAGTTTTAGTATACATTTTTCTCCAATTTTAAAAAAAGAAGCAACCTTTTGAAACTACAAATTGCTTGCACATATATAAAAATATTTCACAGCCCCATTTTTAATTTTCTTAGTTATCCTGTGGTAGTTAGGAAAGATGTCCACTGACATGTACACACATGATGCGACCCTTCCAGAAACATGCTTCCTTTGCATATCCAGAGCTGCTGTAGCAACAAAACCCATTAGTTTTTAATATAAAACATTAATTCTGTAGTAAATAGAAACAAAAATCAAAGTTACACATGGAGTATTTATTTACTTTTCTTTTATAATACAACTTTGTATTATCAAATTACAAATATAGTTTTAGTCTTTATAAGGAAATTAAATTATGCCTACATTCCCCTGGAGAATAACGAGGTGTGACAAGCAATTACTATGCACAAATATTATATGAGACTTAGGAAATAATGAACAATAATATTCCTTGTTTAATGAAGGTAGTGCAAAAGAAATATCTTACTACAGCAAGAGAATTTAAACATCAAAAAGAGTTCAGTCCAAAACTCTTGAGGCAGTAAAAAGTGCATTCAATCTTCACAGATGACTAACTAAAAAACTAACTAACTAAAACTCATTTCCTCTGGGGATGAATGGAATTGTGGTAATGCCCAAAAGTAGACAAATCACCTGTACTGACTTCAACACACTACATATGCTCTGGTCATATACTATATGTATATATAAAAATATGTGCAACAAAGCTTGATTCATCCAAATAGCCTAAGAATGACAAAAACAGAAATTAGGCAAAGTCCTAATAAGCGCTATTACTGAAATTAGAACGAATTTCTGTAGAACAAATTGTGATCGCACAAATTAGAACAGAGTATTCTTTATCTTGACTTTATTTTTTAACTCTGTGGCTCAACCAAATGATCATTTGCTTGTCTTCACCACAGAATCACAGACCCTTGAAAAAGGTCTTTGTGTCAGATTCTCAGGTTGCTACCCATCAGCATTTCTGAGTGTGAAGGTGACAGCCAAGTTTCTTCTACCTTATTAAGCTCTACAAGCCTTGTGTCTGATTAAAACATCCTCTAAGAAAGTGAGGCATTCATCCTTTGTTAACAAACACCCAGCCACTCTCCTCTGGCAAATGAAGAAAGTCACTGTAATGACAAATAATAGCTAGTTCGCCCTCTTTACCTTGTCTTTTTACTCAATGCAGTTCAACAAGCATTTACTGAGGATCTTATTTCTGTCCAGTGTTCTGTGGCCTGGACATAAGGCTGAAGATAAATGGAGGAGAATCTTTGTCTTACATGCATGAGAGCTTTTATTATTATGGCAAAACATCATTAAAATAAAATGAAATATCAAGTTACCATTACCGACCATTCTGATCAGAGCCAGATAGAATGAGAGAAAATTGTGAAACATAACCCCAAATTCCTAAACATACACACACAGAAAGACCTCTTGTTCTGGTTGAAACTGGAGGTCTCCCTCAGACTACTGTCTTGAGATACTGTTCAAAACCTGAACTCAAACTAACTCTTGAGGTCACCTTGTAGCCACAAATTGGCTCAAATAATAAAGATCATCATCTGTAAGTACTGTGTTTATTTAAAAGATCACCTATGAGACCAAACATTCAATAATTACTTTAAAACAAAGATGAGAATTAGGGTGAGGGTTGGGTGGGAGTGGAGTTGTCAAGAAACAAGATAAATGAAAACGAACAACCAGAACAGAAATGATGAGAATGTTCACACATTATGAAGAATGTTACTAAGGTCAAGTGAATAATTTGTGTAGAAATTGTCAAGTAGGAACTTAAACTGCTGTGTAAAACCATCTACTCTCCTTCTCTGTCTCTCTATAGATGTACGTATGTACGTAATGGGAGCTCTGGTAGCGTCATGGTTACGAATCAGGCTGCTAACCTCAGGGGCAGCAATTCAAAACTACCAGCTGTTCTGCAGGAGAAAGATGAGGCTTTCTGCTCCCGTAAAGACTTACAGCCACAGAAACCCTATACAGTTCGCTATTAGTCGGAATCAACTCCACGGCACATTACCACCACCACCGTGTATGTACTATCCTGCTGTAGCACTGGGGTTTAATGTGCTAGGCCTAAGATCAGTTTGAGCTACCAGGTCAGCGGTTCAAGCTCATCAGCCAGTCCTTGCAAACCCTATACAGGGTCTCTATGAGTCAGAACCGACTCAACAGCACTTAACAACAAATAAGAACATGTACACATTAAATGAAATAGGCTGGAAATGGACTACAGGAGCAGCACGGAGAAGAGATATGAGCAAAAACCTCTGTTACCACCTGCGGTCCACCAGCTGGTAGACATGGGTTATCAAGTTCAATTTCCTTAACTAGTTGGGAAGTAGACATTAACATCTCTACTTTATATGGAAGAAATCAAGCACAGTATGATTAAATTTTGTAACTAGTTTAGAGACAGAACCATGATTTCCATACTGGCCTGTCCTGTTCCAAACATCTCATGATGTGAAATAAATATGCAGTGAATGCTGAGAATCAGGGTGCCTGGGTTAATAAGAGAAGTGAAAAGAACTCAAGATACATCCAACATTTATTGAGCACCTGCTTTGTTTTGATGTGCTCTATCAGAAAGAGTCAACAAACATTAAGTTCCTAAAATAGTGTCTACACATAATAATACCAAAATCTTACCCAACAATCACTGCTATTACTATTGGCTCACCTCATGAAATCTTCCCAACAATTCTGTGACATAGCCAGTTATTTTCATTTTAGAAATAAGGGGTACAAAGATGAGAGAAGTTAAGCTAGCTTACCCAAAGCCAAAGATCTATCAGACAAACAAAAACCAATTCTAAGTTCAAGAATCAAAAGCGCCCTCTTATAATTTTGATTTTGAGTATTTTGTGTGTTGTTTTTTTTTTTTTTCTTTTAGCTAACAAAGAAGGAAAGGTAGTTCCCAGTGCTAAACTGAAGTGCTCCACAGGAATTTTAATAAATTCAGCTCCTGAAAATTATTTCCTTCTGCCTCTATTGGGCTATAAACCACAAGAATCAAACGAGGAACTTAAAAGGCAAGAAAGAGACAACGAGAAAATGAAAAAAGGCTGCCACAGATGGCCAGGGATCATCCAGGAAGTGGCAAAGCTGACTCTGCACATGGTCATACAGCCCACATCTATGTCCTCAAAGGGGAATGCCTACCAGTCAGTTTGTTGTGGTAGCAAAGAACCCTGAGTGAGCTGGCTAGACACAGAGGACTAGGACCACAGGAGTGTGTGCAAGTCAGATTCGAGCTTAATGCTTCACTGCTGTCAACATGTCTGAAGTGTGCTCCCAGGACATTCAGGAAGGGAAGAAATCTTGGAAAAACTAATCACACAAGAGAAACAGAACAAGAAACAGGGCAGTGAAAACAGCTGCACAGAGAAAAGGGATGGGTAGGTGATGACTTCAAGGTCTTTTCCCAACTGGATGGGTGGTTCACTCTTCCACCTCCAACACTACTATCCTATAGCTTGGAATACAGAGCACATAGAGGGCTCTCAGTGAATGCTGGCTAAATGAATATATGAATGGGAAAGCAAGCAAAGAGGAGGAGGAAGAGAAGAAGAAAAAAACTTATCAACTTACATTTGATGTCTGCCAAGAGTATCAACATGCTCACTACCATTCCCCAACCTCCCCACAACTCATAAACTATCTGACACATCCTACTATAATATTTCAGATAATTGGAATCCAGTTAATTCTAAATCTTTCAAGCCCAACCTTCTTTTAAATAACTGTGATTTCATCATGAGAGTTCCAATGCAAAAATGTCTACTTCAATCCCAAATGAAGCTGAATGGTTGGAATTCCTTCACGCCCTGCCAAGAGCAGAAGGGCATTCATTTGCTCTCCGTTTCTCTTCCTGCACTAACTCCTCACTATGTATTTTCTATTCAGTGAAGAAAAGGAAAAGCAAGTTTGTTCTACATGGAGGATAGACATTTGAAACAAGAAAAGACTAAACTTTCTCTACTTCATGCCTTTTTTTGCTGTTATGGATGAAACTCCCATTACCATTACCCAAGGAGCATTAAAAAGCAAGAGAAACAGGAATAAAAGAGGGTTAGAAGAGGAAGAAAAGATTTATAGGAGCAAGTCAAACACTATTTCATAGGTGATGCTAAGTTATTTGACTTAAAAGTGGTGGCAAATCAAAACAAATTACCCCAAATTTCCTGACTTACTTTACTGTCTTCTCAAGTAAATTATTAAACTTCTCAACCACATTTCTTATTATATCTGTAATGGCTGACAGCTGATGAAATTAGTATCTGCTCTTCAATGTTTCATCATTATTAATACCCTGAGACAATATATTCCTTATAAGTTTAGACCAGGTCTTTTGTCCACACTGTATGGTTATTTTTATATGCAAACGGAAAAATAAATGGTTGGTGATGTTTCCAAGTTTAGAAACATTAGAACATTTAGAAAAATGCCTGCTATATGATACCAAATGATAATACTGAAAAGTAGTTATAATATGGTTCTATGATACATATCCTTTTCTAACTTAGAAAAAATATGTTCTTGTGCTGGAAGTCTTAGCAAGAGCTATAAGGCAAGAACAAGAAAATAAAGGCATCCAAATTGGCAAAGAAGTAAAAGTCTCTGTATAGGATCTGTTACAGATGCTATGATCCTACACTTACAAAATGTCATAGACTCAGCAAGAAAATTATTGGAACTCATTGACAGATTCAGCAAAGTGATAAGGTACACGATCGAGACAGAAGAAGCAGTTTACACTACCAGAGCTCTGAAAAAGAAACCAGGAAAGCAATACCATTTGCAATCATCATCCAAACGATGAAATATAACTTTATATGAAAAAGAAAGAGGACCCAGATAAGCAAAACATTATTAAAAAGGAACAATGTAGGCAGCTTCTCATTTCCCAATTTTAAAAAAACCTACTATATACTCACAGTACTGGAACAAAACTCAAGAGAACAGAATTGAAAACCCAGAAGTATACCCATTCTCTTAGTTGTAAGTATATTCATCCAGTTAGTTGGGAGTTCTGGTCTCACGCTGAGGTTTGAACCTCAAAGCTGGAGGTTCAAACTCACCAGCTGCTCCTCAAAAACCCTACATGGGGTCTCTATGAATCTGAACAGATTCTATGGCATTTAACAACAACAACAAAGGACTAAAATGCATTAAATAGGGAAGAGGCAGTTTTCCCAACAAATGGTGCTAGCAAAACTGGAAATTCATCTGCAGAAAATAAAACAAGACCCATAACTCACACCACATACAAAAATGAACTCAACATGGATTAAATGTATAAAACATTTCAATGTCCCAACAAGAGGATGACAAATCATCCAATTTTAAAATGGGCAGATGACATGAGCAGACACTTCACCAAAGAAGACATTCAGGTGGCCAACAAACAAATGAAGAAATGCTCACAACCATTAGCCATTGTCCTTGTTGTTGTATGCCATCGAGTCGGTTCCAACTCAAAGTGATGCTGTATAGGGTTTTCAAGGCTGTAAATCTTTATGTGAGCATAAAGCCTCAACTTTATCCCACAGAGCAGCTGCCGCATTTGAACTGCTGACCTTGCAGTTAGCAACCCAATGAATAACCCATTATGCCACCAGGGCTCTTTAAGAGAGATGCAAATGAAAACAACAATGAGGTATCATCTTCCCTCAGCACAGTTTGTAGGAGCCTGGGACCCTCCTACAATGCTGGTAGGACTGCAAAATGGGGCAACCACTATGGAAGCGTAGTGGTTACGAATCAGGCTGCGAGCCTTGAGTCAGTGGTTCAAAACCACCAGCCGCTCCACGGGAGAAAGATGAGACTTTCTACTCCCATAAAGATTTACACCCTCGGAAACCCTTTACAGGGTCGCTATGGGTCGGAATAGCAACAACCACCACTATGAAAAACAGTATGGTGCTTTTTCAGAAAGTTGGAAATAGAAATATTATATGACTCAGCAATTTTTCCTCAAGAAATAAGAGCCAGGACATGAGCAACTATATGCACACTCATGTTCACTGCAGCATTATTCCCAATACAAAAAAAAAAAGATGGAGCGAGCAATCAATTCATACCTACTGATAATTACACTGAATGAATGTAAATGGATTCCACACACCAGTTGACAGAGGATAGCAGAATGGATAAGAAAAAAGGATCCTTCAATATGCTGTCTGTCAGTGACACATCAAAATGATAGAGATAGTCTAAATATTCATCAACAGAAGAATAGTTGAACAAACTTTGGTACATACACAACAGAATACTAGGCAACGTGGAAGAATAACGATGAATTTGATGAGATGCAAAACATCTCACAACATGGATGAACCTGGAGGATATTATGCAGGGTGAAATTTATTAATCACAAAAGGATGAATATTACATGAGATTAATGATATATGAATGCAAAGTTTTCTTGATATAAGAAATTCTCTGATGATTATGTTGTTGTTGTTGTGAAGTGCCGTTGAGTCAGTTCCAACTCATAGTAACCCTATATAGGGTTTTCGAGGAGCATCTGGTGGGTCTGAACCACCAATCTTGTGGTTCCCAGTCCAATGCTGATCCCAACAACGCCACACCAGGGCACTGATGATTTGGAGGGGGGGGGGCATTATTCACAGGTTACAGGGCAACATAGTTAAACATGGGTGATGGGACAGGCAATATACAACAAGGGGGCTGGGTAGAGAAAACATGAAGGTAAAGGGAGATAAAGGGAAAAACAAAAGCATTAAATTGAAAATTGAATAGAGGTAAATACTGTTAACTGAAGGTACACGGAAGAGATTGCAATCATTGTAATGAAATTAAGTATATGATTTTTTAAAATGTAAAACTGAAGATCTGATTTGTAAACATTCACTCAATTCACAATAAAAACTTAAAAAAATAATAAAGGTATTAGGAGAAGAATATGGCCCAATTTTCAGCAAGCAGTACATAGGTATGTAGGGGGCACAACAATAGTGACATGTGCTCACCTTGGAATTGTCAGCCATTTGAGATCAAAAGGGCAACATTTACCTATGGACAAAAGTTGAGGAGGACTGGGAAGAAGGGTGAAAAGGAACTAAAAACTACAAGGAGGAAGTGGAATAACTTTTGTTACATGGAGGAGACTGTAATCATTGTGATGAGACAATGTATGACTTGTTGAATGCAAAACTGATGATCTGTTCTGTAAACTGCTCTGTTAACCTTCACTCAATTCACAATAAAAAGCTTCAAAAACAGAAAAATAAGTTTCTTGAAAATACCAATTACTTTTCTCGCACAGTTCTTGCCCGTGTTTCAATCCAATCATGACATTTCTTCTGCTTTGTAGGTAACCAAAGCTAAGGCTTTAAGTAAACTAGTGATTCGTAAATTGACAAAAAGTTCCCAAACTTTTTACTTGCACAATCACTTATACCTTGAAATCTTTAGATTTCTACTAGTGCTGAATTTGAATCCATAGATAAACCTCAGGCAATGACTAAGGTACAGACTGAGGGAAGACACAGGTCACAAATCTGATGCTGCCATGTAGAAAGAACACAGATATGGGTATTGATGAGGCATTTGTCTACAGTACTCTAAGGTGTGGCATCTTAAAGGCTGGTCCATTCCAGAGGAGATACTACCTTAAATGGTAAGGAGCTCTGGTAGCATAGTGGTTACAAATCAGGCTGCTAACCTCAGAGTCAGCAGTTCGAAACTACCAGCTGTTCTGCGGGAGAAAGATGAAGCTTTCTACTCCCATAAAGATTTACAGCCTCGGAAACCCTGTACACGGTTGCTGTGAGTCGGTACCAACTGCATGGCACATAACAACAACACCTTAAATGGTAATCCTCCATCTACTGGCTTTGTGAGTGCCAACACACATACACGGCAAAAGAGCACACAACTACATGCAGTTATATAGATCTTTATGATGGCTAAAAGAGCACAACTCAGGTCATATATAGATGAAATCAAGTTTTAGCACTTCACTGGACACAACTGCCATCAACTTGGTTACAACTCAGATTGACCCTGATGAGTTCGAATCATCGACCTTGCAATTCATACCAACCTTACATGAAAAATGTAATTAAAAGATATGGAATTTTTCCATGAACTTTTGAAGTCTCTTCTTATGTTCTCTGTGGCAATCATGTTGACCCAACACTCTAGCTACTACTCTATTAATGGAAATAGAATAACGAGAACTGACTAATGAGAATGTTTACACATTGTGAAGGATGTAACTGATGTGAATGTTCAACGTTGAGTGGGACATTAAACTGCTGTATAAACCGTCAACAATGATGATTATTATTTTAATGAATGAAACAGAATGGAGATGGCAGTTATAGGGAGAACTACAAGAACAGAATGGGGAGAGAGATGAGCAAGGAACTCGCAGGCACAACCTGCAGCCTGTCAGCTGGCAGACAGCAGTCATCATGTTTAATTTCCTTAACTCGTTGGGAAGATGGTATTAGCATTCCTACATTATACGAAGTAATCCAAGCACAGTATGAAGAAATTTTATAACTAGTGTAGTGGTAAGACCATGATTTTCATACCGTAGGTCCTACTCCAGAGCTCTCATTATGTAGAGAATTATACAGAAGATAGCTATGCTGAGAAATAAATATGTAAACAATGAAAGCTGAGAATCAGGACAGTCATGTCAATAAATCAGGAGTGGGTGTATAGGGTAGAACCAGTATCTGGGATAATTTGAAGGTCATGCTATTTCTATCATTGCACCATCACACTTGATTATGAGACTGGCCTCAAGGCATCAAGAAATTAGTGTCAGAGGGCTATGGTTCTAAGCTTCTAAGTTTCAAACATGCCACACTACTCACCACTGATGCCCAATCCACTAAATTCTCGGGGCCTTCACCAGGCCTCAGTCCCCGATAAAGTGGGTCCTGGTGCTGCAGAAAAATGCACTGGATAGTTTGAATTGCAGGGTCAGCAGTTTAAAGGCACCAAATGCTCCTGAGAAACCCTATACAGGGTTGCTATGAGTTGGAACCAACTTGACAGAGAGATAAGAAATAATATTTTTTTTCACTAATTTCTAATTGAATTTTAGTATTTGTTTTCATTACAAATGGAGAAGAGAAACTACACTAATATTAGAGGTACCTTTGACTTTACAGCTATTCCCACAGCTTGTTGAAAAACCCTCTGTCTTTGAGTAGATTCTGACTCTGTTGAGGGTTTAATACGCAGGGGAGTAGAAAGCCTCCTCTTTCTCCCGAGGGGTGGCTGGTGGATTTGAACTGCTAACCTTGCCATTAGCAGTTCAGTGCTTATCCTACAGTACGACCAGGGCTTCTTTATATCATATTAGTGTCACAGCACAAACATTTCTGTATGACAATTAAGAAAAAAAAAATTTGACCACCATATTGCAAAACAACTGATCTCCTTTGTATTTATTAATTTTATTTTCCATTTAAAAATGTTTCCAAAATCTTCCAGTTAATTTTACATCACAAAAAAATATTGAGTAACTTTGGTAATGATAATTATATAATAACTAACATTAGGAGAAAAAAAATTTTATGACTCATGTAAGTTCAAGTTTGTGATCAGGATAGATTTCAAAGAATGTGTACTAATATAAAATCTGCCTGCACTTGGTAAAATTTTATTACTGAACAGTCAAACGTACTTTTCTTAAAAAGTTACTACATATACCAAATAAGGTTTACTAATTTAGAAAGATCGAATATATCAATTTTACAATAAAAATCAATACATTGTACATGATGCAAATTTCCCTAATGATTCAAAGTCACTTCTAGATGTCACACTGTTTCAAAATTACTGTTGCTGAAATCAACTATCATTTTTCTACAGAAATGAAGACCAGCTTTCTAGTCAATAGAATGTAAAATATCACTAGAGTGTGTCACTCTGGTTTTGAGTAATTTTGGAAACTTAGAACTACATTCTCTTCTTTTTAAGGTACAAAAGGAACACAAAATGGGAATCACAGATTTCACATTAGAAAAGAACCTCAGATATCCTCAAATACATTCCTTTACCTTCCTCCCTTCACAAAGGTAAGAATAAATCATCCATCCATCCATCTTTTCTTAAATGCCTATTGTGTGCTGGGCAATTTTCTAGGCCCTGTGGATCCAATGATAACTAGGAAAAAACAATACAGAGTCTCTGCCCTTAGGGAACTTAAATTCTAAAAGAAGAAAACCAAGTAAACATGCAAGTGATACATCCAAATAAATCATACTCCTAAAATCACAGAGTTGAAGGCAGTGTCCAATCTAATCCTGTATTCAGAGTTGTGGTGTGGCAACCTCACAGCCGGTGGTTCAAACCTAGCAGCCACTCCATGGAAACCGTATACAGAGTTGCTGAGAGTTGGAACTGACTCGATGGCATTTTACAAAAACAACACAAAACTGGTCTTCTACTATGTCATAAAAACAGTATCTCAGAAAAGAAACCCAAGAGAAAATTCAGAATGGGGCAACAATGAGGCTCAGAAAGAGTAAAGCTGCACAATGCTTTTAGTGAAACAGGATATCCATCCTTGGTACAGTATCTTTTCATTTAGTATTGCCAGTTCTAAGAGAAAATAATTTATAAAATGAAAACTGAATAAAAATGCTGCAAATCAGCTAAAAAGTCCCTTAAAGAACAGAATGTATACCTAAGTACCAGTCACCCTCCCACCCCCCACAAATGTACACATTCTCATAACCTGTCCCTAACTTCCTATAGAAAAAGCATCCCTCCACAGGGTTTCAAGTCTTGAAATAAAAATCAATACATTGTACATGATTTTACTATTTGTTGTTGTGAAGTGTCATCAAGTCTGTTCAAACCCACAGCAACCCTGTATAGTTTCCGGGAGTGGTTGGTGAGCTTGAACTGCCAACCTTGCAGTCCACCACAGTGCTATACAAGGAGTTCCTCACTACTGGCTACCAAATGGATATAATTCTCAGTCTATCATGGCACAGAGCAATCCCCAGGCTCCTTTTTTGCTCTTAATTTTCACAATGTCAATGGTGAAACAAATCTTAGGTTGTAATCATCAAAGGGTACCAGTTGAGGCCAATGTTTATAATTCAACTGGCTTGACAGAGCAAAATAGGGGGCAGTAGGGATGTGGAGAGAACATTCTATAGCTTCCAGACAGCAGACCCCACTGTTTCTCCATAGGAGAGTCTCCTTTCTGGCTAGCCCTTGAAACAGTTCCCATTGGAGAATGACCAACGAAACCAAAATTTAAATGCATTCTTCAATATACTTCCTGTCTCCTTCAAGGTCAAAGGAAATGGAATATATATCACTCAACAGGTACTGACCCATTAGCTAATCCCCAAACCAATGAAATGAGGTTAGCTGTGCTATAATAACAAAAACACTTCTTTTGACTCCTATTCAAAGTGTTTAGGTCATATCAATTAATCCAGAAAATGAAAAGTGGTTTCCCAGATGCTTAGAACATTAACTTGGACGCTCACTTTTTTGATTCTTAGGGTTTTTAAATCTTTGACATCAACGTGAAGTTTTTTCCTATAACATTTGAAAAATGTATCACAAATGACTATGGAAAATATGGAATATAAAACTCAACACATCTGCTGAAGACATTTTTACATACAAATATTTTATAAAGTTAATGATGAAGTTAAAAAAGAAAGACTAAGAACCATGGTTAGTGTATAGCAAAAGGAAAAATTTGCTTCATACTGTATGACCTCAGTATGTATTCAGGCAGCCACACCTTCACTGAAATTCATCTTTATTATACTTGTTATTGTGAAGCGCCATCGAGTTGGTTCTGACTCTAACGACCCTGTACAGGGTTTCTGAGGAGTGACTGGTGAGTTTGAACCACTGACCTTGCAGTTCAAACCAACCTTTAGGTCCAGTGCTTTATCCTACAGCACCACACCATGTCCATTCAATAAGTAAGTAAACACTTCACTTAACATGTCTCTTAATCTATGGTTCTACTAATTCAGGTAGGTATTCACATAATGTGGTGAATGAAATTTGTTCAGTTACACAAGCAGTAGCCAGGTGGAATGTGAGCACAGGCCTCTCTAAGAATGTTCATGTTCTTTCCAACTATATCACTCACTCTGCTCTGTCCTAGTCTCAGCTTTAATAACAACTGCCTAATGTTTTCACGTAATGGAGATGATGGTGAATGAGTTGAAATGAAAAGATTGCAGCATTTTCCCAAACTAACTCCACAGTATCTTTACAGTATATTTAAGGTTCAAGGGTTGGCTGCTTCTCAAAGTAAGAAAACACACATGTGCTATTGAAGGAACTTCTGCCACTGTTATATTCTAGGTGTTTGCCTTATTATAATTATCTGTCTGTTACTATTACTGATGTTTGTAATACATCAAATTATTTGATCAATTTAGGAGTCCTGGTGTGGCACTGTGGGACAGATAATGCACTGGATCATAAGGTCAGTTTGAACCACAACGTTGGCAGTTCAAATTCACCAGCTTCTCGGAAACCCTACACAGGGTCACTACAAGTCGGGACTGACTCAAAGACACTTAACAACAGTGGTGGTTATGTACCATGGAGTCGTAGCAACCCTGTACAGGGTTTCTGAGGCTGTAAATGTTTATAGGAACAGAAAGCCTCATCTTTCTCCCATGAAACAGCTGGTAGTCTTGAACTGCTTGTTGACCTTGTGGTTCGCAGCCCAATTCGCAACCACTACTCTATCAGAGCTCATTTTATTCTTACTGCACTTTCAACTACTAAATGATGCAACAAACTGCTATACTCCTGAATCTATACATTGGCTCAGATTCATTACTATTGTTACATTTTTACTTGTTCACCTATCTCCCTCTTCAACATTCTTACTTTTTTTCCTTTTAATATGAACCATGGTTTAAGTCAGTAACCAGTATTTTAATATTGGAAATGTTGAGTTTAATATTCCATATTTTCCATAGTCATTTGTGATACACTTTTCAAATGTTATAGGAAAAAACTTCATGTTGATGTCAAAGATTTAAAATGCGCAAAAAGGTCTTGGGAATGGTCTAAAATGCATTGTGTTCCATAACACAGGAGAATGACAAGTATCAGATACAAAAAAATAATAAATAAAAAAAAAACCCAGAACAGTCATTTCTGTGTTGAATATTCTGGAAGCATCATACTGAGAAAGACATTTTCAATGGAAGAATGTCTGAGGCGATAAGAGTATTCCATGCAGAGGAAGCAATGGTCACAGAAGTGTGTAGCTGCTATATCAGGGGACTAGAGTTCAATGAGGTAGCAGTGTAGAATAACAGGGAAAGGTGAACCCTGAAAAGTGAGCAGGTTTGCATACGAAGGCTCTCACACACTACAGTACAGGGCTTTAATTCTAGTTTGTATGCAATATTAACTCAACTCTTGAACTGAACAAGAAAAGTCTTATGTATTGGGGGTGGGGTGGGGGGGTTGCTGTGGGGACAAAGTTGTAGAACTAACTAGCATAGAAACAGCCTAGTAACTGATCATTTCTTACATATGACCAGCCTGGAAGAGGATTATTTGTTTTGTTTTGTTTTGTTTTTTATTATTCCTTTCCATAACTGCATTTTGCTTCTTAGATCTCTGGTGATGACAAGTCTCCTAGGACATTTTATATTTGGTTTCATCTTCCTAATTTCTTTGACGTGTATACGCTTCCACATCAAAAAAGTTGTATGCAAATCCTATTGGGTTCTCCATTGAATTTTCTTCATATTAGCAATGCATGTTCCTTAGACATGTCATTGTCACATATCATTAAATATGTAATACCACCACTGAAAGTCAATTAATTTTGGGCCCATTTTCTGGCCAGGGAGACCAACGTATCTGCATTGAATAAATATCTTACAGACTGCTTTTTCAATTTAGAATCCAAATGACTTCATTTCCCACTATTCTCCCAGTGTAACTTCTAGCATTTTCGTCCATAATTCTGAGTTGAAAAACTATTTCACTATGCTTCCATCATCAATTTTATAAAAGAGAGTTTATAGCTTTGCTTTTACACTTTTCCACATGAATTTTCCACAGCACTTTCTCAGAATCAAATATGCCAAGGTCTATATTTCTCCATTATTTTCGATGGCTCCGAATAAGCAGTTTGCTGTTAAACAGAACCACAGCAACACAGTTGGCAAGAAAAAGTGCACTGCAGCTTCTTCCCAGTTGAAGAGAAACTCCACCTCTATTTAATATCTCTGAAATGGACTTTTAGCATAAAATTCACTAAGTAATAGATTCCGACTCATACTGAACTCCTTTAGCACAGAAGGGAATGTTGTTTCTGCTATCACAATGGTGAGAACCATACCCCTGCCTGTTTAACGAAATGAAACATTTCCTCAAAATGAGCAGGAGACATAATGGGACTCTACATTCCTTGTTCTTTTCTGTTAATTGAATGGGCACATGAATGCAATCCATCACCACGTGTCCTTACTGGAAGGGCCTGTCCTATACCCTTTCCCTCCTTCTTATTTACAAAGACTTGTGTAAAACAAGTCTTTTATTTACAACAATTGGAAAGACTGGCCAACAATCTGACTACTCAGAAAAATAAAAATAAAAAGATCTCAAATTGGCTTACATAAAAGTAAGGATGGAAAAAATGAAATTCTAGAAGTTGAAATATGCCTGAAACAGTGAAGAAATGGGTTATTTTTTTTCTTCAGCGAAGGATAAATCTATTTTATTCCTAATTGTATTCAGCAATTTTCCTATGTAGCTGCCAATTTTTTTTCTACCCTAGAAAAATCATTTAAAAATCTGAAAATTACAAAATTTTAAACCATTTTACAAGTTGAATGAAAATATTTTTTAAAAATCTGAAGGATACAATCTAAAAAAATCATAAGGATGGTTATCATTTCTGGATGGTAACCTTCTGTTGTTTTACTTTACATAACTCTTTTGTCTCTTCTATTTTCCAACGAGTATAAGGAGCTCTGGTAGCGTAGTGGTTACGAATCGGGCTGCGAACCTTAAGGTCAGTGGTTCGAAACTACCAGCCGCTCCGCGGGAGAAAGATGAGGCTTTCTACTCCCGTAAAGATTTACACCCTCGGAAACCCTGTACAGGGTCGCTATGGGTCGGAACCGACTCAAAGGCACTTAACAACAACATATGATTGCTTTTACAATCAGAATAAGAAGAACTACAAAGGCAGAGAAAAGGGGGATAAAAGTTAGCTAGTTAGTTAGTTGTTTGAAGAGGTGATTATGTGAGATAAATTAGGGAGGTGTACACATTGTGTTGAACCTAGGACAAAATAAACACAAATGCAAACATCAAGTACATTCCAGGCATCCTGAGCATTTTCTACCTTATTCATCCATGGGAGCATAACTTTATCCTTTAAAATTTCTTTTTAGCCTTCCAACATACTTTTGAGATTGCTATTATCATTATTTTACTTAAGAGGAAAACAAAGTTCAGAGAAATTTAAGCAGAGACAGTCATGTTCTCTCATCATACTCAGTAAAACTCACCAAGCCAAGTCATGCCACATTACAGAGGAACAGAGCTCTGATAACACAGGGTAGGCCTTAGTTACGTTAACAAAGGCTCCTCTGATTTTTTCACTAACTGAGTCTATGAATATCTTTCTTCAGTAAATTTTGGTACAAATCGGAGGAAATCTCTGAGAAATTCTATGAATGAGTAACTACCAAATGGTCAAGTGTGAAATCCAGTGTGGCTGAAAGCAGCCTGGGAACCTGCTGCTTCCCTCCCACTATCTCTAGGGGCATATCAAGTGAGAAGAAACAGGAAGTGTCCTGTGGAGACCTTTGTTGCTTGCAGACAGGTGAAACTCTGAGTGTTTATTACCTCTCACCACAGAAATGACAGCAACCCTACCATTATCCTAGCTAGATTAGTTGTTGGAGAAAAGGTGATTTTTTTAAGCCTCAGCATATATTATTTTGGAACAATGATCCCATCCACAGTGATCAGAGAAGTCCATCAAATAATTTACCTGGGAAATATAGCCTGGAGGTACATGGATGGGAGGAATAGATCCATTTGGTGACATCATGGGAACTTCAGCAGGACCTAAATGAGGTAAAGTAAGCTATTAATAATTGAAGAACCATACAGTATCAAATAATTATTGCTATTTGCAATATATCCTCAAAACTAAAGACACTTAATCACTTTGATTACTTTTACTTCAGTATGTATGCCCTCGCTTAAAACCAAACCTAAAATCTTTAATGAAAATGAATTCTCCAGGTTTGTAACTAAAGAAAATATTTTTTAAAAGAGTTGTGAGCACCCTCATAAATATTCAGTTCCCCCACTGCCTCAAGTTCCAGAGAGGAAGACAATGCAGCGACTGGAAAGATAATCTAGGAACCTAATGGACAGAGAGTTTATGTTAAGGAGGGAGGCGCAAATGAGAAAAGAGGTAGAAAATGGTGACACAAGTCACAGAACGTAATCAATGTCACTCAACTGTACAAGTAGAAAGTGTTGTATTGGTGAATACAGCAAAGTAAAAACAAAAAAATAGCGAATTTATGAAAAAAGGATAGTCTAACATATAAGTGAAATGTAGTATTAATAAATGCTTAAGCCAATTCTGAACAGGGCTTTGAATGAGCACTTTATGACCTCCCCCAGAGAATTTGCATTTCCACTCCAGTTATATCTCAAAGTGATGCTAGAAACCCACAAAATCTTATTAAAATGTTGATTCTGACTTAGTGTATCTGGGGGATAAATGCAAATTATCAGCCAGGGGCCTAAATAGAATATACCAGTTCAAAGTCTTGGTTAAGAGCTGATAAAAAAAAAAAAAAAAAAATCCTACAGACTTGGATCCTATCATTTAAATTTAGATTATGATTATCAATAAGTTTCTGTAATACGCCATTACTGTGAAACAAACAACAAAAAGTACTACAAATCAATTGAATTTTGCATGGGTCTTATATTGCAGGGAGAAAAAGAGATCAAGATTTAAAGACAAGCACTCTTAGGTACTATTTGGGAATCTCATGTCAACAATAATTGCATTGTTTCTAAACAAAAAAGTTCCCTTAAGAATCCAGGCATCCTCTGAATTATGTCACTAATCTTTTACAAAAGATCTATGTTAGTGCCTGTTTCCACTAACCAAAAACAATCCAAAGAGGACTTTTGCTTTGACAAAAATATAAAGTGAAAAACAAAATCAGAGTTCAGTGTTAATAGAAGAGGCACACACCCTTAAGTGACAGTGATGCCATGCTCCATCCCCTGGAGGTACACTGGGCATCTCAGCATCAAGCCGGCCACTGCTCTAAGCTGTGTCTGTGGAGTGCATGTTACTGCAATTTTAGGGTCTCTGTGATTTGGTATGATTTAGTAAGTTATTTTTTGGACCTGGGAACACTCAAAAATTTTTTTCTCATATAAATTAATAGAATTTGCTTCTTCACTTTACGTCATTACAGCTTTCAAGGGTTTCATAGGAATGCTTTACTTTCAAGATAGCAGGGGTAATCTTTATTAAATTCAATGAATGTTAAATCACATACCTACAGCAAACAAGTCATAGCAGTTACGTAAGACATAATCTGAGTTGATAAAAATTAATTGCAAAGAAACTGTTTGCTACATCAATATCAACTTATGATACCCTTCCAAAGATCCTATGACTAAACAATTACCACGGCTAGAAGTGTCAAGAACCTCGTGGTCACTAGCTCTGCATTTGGTAGCTAGCAACCCACCTTACAAATGTGAAGCCAAGGCTATGGGTTTCTACTTTTGAGATGCGACTTCCTGGCACCAAGTCCCCTGTAGTGTTTATTTGCTTTCTCCTAATGTGCACTCCACTGCCAGCAATGAAAACTGCACAGCTGTAACAGAAACCAAGAAAAATACAACACTTTTCTTGGCAACAGAGGGCAGGTTCTGTTACCCAGTACCACATTATCACGTAAGCATAATGCACCTTTCTCCCCTAAAGTACAGCTCTGTGCTTCGATAAACTTACAGAAATGGGTTGGGTGCAGAGACACAACAGATATGGGAAAAAACATAGGAACAAGATAGAAAAGTTAAGATTCATGTAATATACCAAATAACTGGTTACCAAAGCACAAAACTATCTGATACTCTCTATGTACATACAAAATCAGAGTGGTCTCTCACATACTAACATATTGTGATATTAGAAATAAAAGAGCTTTATATAAAAATGGATAATAGCATACAATATGATTCATATGCATTCACCAGTTACTGACGATACTGGTTTGTAACCCCCATCCTTCTTGTGAGCTTCCGTATTTTCCAGAGTCAACAAATAGTTTAGGTAGTTACTTAACACAGTCAACTCTCACCATACTCAACATCATACTTGCGAATTCATCTATTTGTTAAACTTTATTTATACCCCAAAATCATTAACTAACAGCACCATCAGAGCCATCTGTAGACACATGGACAGACACACAAAAATTAACGACCTACACATTCCCAGCTGAGGTCAAACAAGGCCATGCACTCTGCCTTCCTGTTTAAACTCCCATACTCTAAACAAGTATCCTTTTCATGGTCTATTTATTGTCAGGCTTTTTGCGCTTTGTGCTTTTAATTGGTGATCTCGCCATTTAACATGGTCCCCAAGAGGAGCGCTGAAATGTTACTAATTGCAAGAACGCTGTGATGTGCCTTCTGGAAAAAATATGTGTGTTAGATAAGCTTCCCCTCAGGCTTATAGTGCTGTTGGGTGTGAAGTCAATGTTAATGAATCAACAATATCTATTAGATAAGATGTATTTAAGCAAAAACACACATAAAACAAGGTCACACATTGATCAACTGATGAAAATTATCTGACCAGGCCCGCAGGAACCTAATTCTGTGTTCACCCTATAAGCAATTGCCCAGGATCCATTAACTCAGTTTTTGTGAGAAATTTATAGAACATACTACTGTAAAACAAAAACACAGATCATCCTTTCAGTCTCAAACTTGAACACTTCATATGAAATCCAAGGGTCAACCCATCAGGCTCTATGGGGAGCAAGCATCAAAAGGATGTGCTCTGCTCAGGACTCACACTTGCTGTGTGACCTTAGGCAATTCACTTAGCCTCTCTGACACTCGTTTTTGTCACCAGTTATAAATAATAATTCCTACTTCATGGTGTGTGTGTGTATGGGGGGGTGTTAGCATTAAATTTGGTAATACAAGTCATGCCTGACACAATAACCACTCATTAAAATGCTAATAAACATCAATATTTTCTATACATTTGATTTTTATCTTACTTACAGTTTTTCACTGATTTGTTACAAATACATTTTAACAACTGTTTTTTGTTAGGGATTTTTGTTGTTGTTGTTTTGGTTTTTGTGAGCATGATTTTATAAGAAGTGTGTATCTCTGTAAAATGAAAAACAATATACTTAGTGAAATATTGACTTGAGTAGCAACACACCTTTCCAGGTACTTCAGAGTACAAAGTGAGGAAAGAAATGTTACCACCTCAATAAAGCATTATTTTTAATCACCAGAATGTATACCACACAAACAGGCTCTTAACCCCAGACATGATCCCTAAAACTGCTATACTCATTTGTGTAAAATGCTTTAAAGAATGTAACACAAGTAAGTGATTTATAGCTAGAAATTTTCAAGAGTAGCCAAATAGCTTTAACATGCTTGTTCCCCCTACCTCTTATCACTGTCGTCAAAATATTTTTAAAGGACAGTACAAAATACACAATAATGGCTTTGAAAAACTTAACTGCCCAACTTGGTGCTCTAAAATTCCTCTCCTTTCTGAAATAATCTATTGCTTCCTAAAGCTCTCAGGAAAGACAAATCTCTGAGAAAGGCATTGTTGTTGTTAGGTATCATTGAGTCAGTTCAGGTTCACAGCAAACCTATGCACAACAGGACTTAGTGCTCAAACTGTTTCTTTGAGTCCGTTGCTACTGCCACTGTGTTAATCCATCTCATTGGGAGTGTTCTTATTTCATAGACTCTCCACGTTACTAGAAGGAGCTCTGATAGTGTAGTGGTTATGAATCGGGCTGCGAACTGCAGGGTCAGTAGTTCGAAACTACCAGCTGTTCCACTGGAGCAAGATGAGGCGTTCTGCTCCCGTAAAGATTTATAGCCTCAGAAACCCTGTACAGGGTTGCTATGAGTCGGAACCGACTCCATGGCACATAGCCACCACCACCACATTACTAGGCATGATATATCCTTCTCTAGGGACTCATCCCTCCTGATAACATGTCTGAAGTATGAGGCAAAGCACTGTGACTCCTTAAAAATGCATCACCCTGTCAGTGAGTTTACTGCCTTTGATCAGTTGTGTATTTGAGGAAGCTCTGATATGACTGTAACCCTCTCCTATCTAAAACCCAAACTTCCCCTCTCTATGCTTCTAGGAGCAGTTTCCTTTTGTTTTAATTAATTCAGACACATAAGACATACAGACAAAGGCCATAGCTGCTAGAATATGGTGAAAAATTGCTCCCTTATTATTCAAACCACCAACACAGGATTTACAACAGTCTCTTGCCTCTGCAAAAACTAAAAAATAAAAACCCACATGATCTTCTCTAAAAACCAACATCCTCAAATCATTAGACAATTATATTTTGGGGGAAAATTAATCTCTTAAAGTGTTTCTTTAATGAAACATATTGGAATCCTGGTGTGACATTGTATAATAAGCATTGGACTGTTAACCAAAAGGTTGGTAGTTCTAACCTCCCAGCTGCTCCTTGGAAACATTATACAGAGTTGCTATGAGTCAGAAGTCCATTTTAATGGTATTTAGCAGTAACTACTACAACAAAATTCTGGTAGTGTAGAGGGTCACACAAGTTGTACTGCTAACTGCAAGGTCAGCAGTTTGAATCTGCCAGCTGCTCCAGATGAGGCTTTCTGCTCCCGTAAAAATTAATAGCCTCAGAAACCCTATGCAAGATCTCTCTGAGTTGGAACCGACTCTATGAGACATAACCTTCAGGAGTTGCACAGAGTTGCATGCAGATATAAGGAATCCTGGCGTGGCACTGCAGACTAATGCACTGGACCACAAGGTTGGTATCAATCTCAAAAGTGGTGGTTCAAATTCACCAATTGTTCCTCAGAAACCATACATAGGGTTGCTATGGGTCAAAACTGACTCGAAGGCACCTAACAATAACAATGGAGATAAAAGCTTACATAGATTTAGATCATTTGAAAATAAAAGCATACAAACATACCCTTTCAAAATACTGTCCATAAGTAGAATATTATTTTGAGGAAAATTATTAAGAAAGTCAGCTAGAGACCACATGAACACTTTAACGATAGATGACAAATGTCACATCCACAATTTCAAGAACTGGAAATAGAATGTTTCCTAAGAACCAAGAATCCCATGAGGGAAAAAATAGCTTGGGAAATCTGTTCAATTTCAGGTTTTAAGCTGTAAACTGTATATCCACGAAATCTTATTTCCACCAAGCAAGAGGTCAAACACAACTAAGAACTGTGGTTGGTCTTTAGTCATTAAAAGCTTTTCATTGCAGATGCAAGCACATGGTCTTGCATTTGCTACAGAATGATTAGTCATTTACTTATAGCCAGCATTGAACCAGAAATGTTGTTGTTGTTGTTAAGTTCCATCAAGTTGGATCTGACTCATAGTTTCCGAGGAGCAGCTGGTGAGCCTGAACGGCTGACTTTGCAGTTCAAACCGACATTGCAGTAAGTCAACTATAACTCATGCAATGATCTATGAACTGCATTCCCACATCAAAGGCACTGAAGGAAAGCCCATCAGCTCAGAGGCTCAGGGAGAGCTCCTAACCTCCTGCTGAGATCCCAGGCCTGTGCTCCTTCTTCCTGCTACCAGACATCCAATGTCCACACAGTTAGACAACTCTTGCTGTGATGGGAAGTAATGCTATCATTCACATCATTCACCCATTGTGGGTGCAGAGCCAACTAGACTAATTGAAAGCAAATATACAAATGAGGCTTACAAATTCAAAAGTGGGGGAAACTGGTAGAAACCAGCCTAATTTCAAACATGTTTAACTGTCATTTGTAAAAGTTGAGTGTTCACTAATAGGCCACAAACAGGGGTGGCGCTGTAGCACAAGCACTGAACCACAAGGTCACTTTGAATCTCAAGGTCAGAGGTTCAAACCCACCAGCTGCTCCTCAGAAACCCTATACAGGATTGCTATGAGTCAGGACCACCTAAGCAGCACTTTAACAACAACAATAAACATAAATAGAGGGTTCCTGGTATGGCACTGTAGGATCAGCACTGGACTGTGAATCCTAAGGTTGGCAGTTCAAATCTACCAGCTGCTCCTCAGAAACCCTATAAAGGGTCATGATGAGTCTGAACTGACCAGATGGCATTTAACAACAACAACAGCTGGAACAACAAATATACAGAATCACTGAGCTGATCTATAAACTGGTCTTTGTGTGTCCAAAGAGCAGTTTTTCAACAGACAACAGATCAATTAACTTTATGTTTCATCTTGTTCAAAAAGGATGTAATGGGACTTACATCGTAACATTGTTGTTAAGTGTTGTCAAGTGGGTTCTGACCCACAGTGACCCTGTATAGGGTTTCCAAGGACATCATAACATAGCAAGGCAAAATAAGACTAATGAGAAAAATGAAGAAAAGGTGAACTGTAATGTGATTAAAAAAACAAAAAAACCATACAACCTATAAAAGCGAACCTCAAGTCTTGCAAAGTAGCCAAAGAAGAGAAATTATGTTGGCAGAAGTAGACATATAGATAAAGGCAGAGCTGGTGTGGTGCTGTAGGATAAGCACTGGACTGCAAGCTCATTTGAATTACAAGTATGGCAGGACAAACTTACCAGCTGCTCCTTGGAAACCCTATACAGAGTCGCTATGAGTCAGAACCAACTTGCCAGCACTTAACAACAATGACAGGTAAGCAGATAATACGGCAAAATTTTTATCTGAACAGTAGTCAAAATAGAAGCAAATTTCTACTGTTCACTGTGGACTAGCAAAGCCTGGCAAGGTCATCTGATGTGACTGGTGAAGGTCTACAAATGAATCTCCTATTATTTATGGTAACTTGTTTAGTAGGGACTTTGGAAAGTCTTGAGAGCCTTTGATATTTAACTCAATTCTACACCAATTAATTCCTCTAGGGAACTAAAAGAAATACAGTAAGATAATAAAGCAGAGGTTTTGCCAGTTATAGCAATGATTCTTAAACTTGAGTGTTCATCAGAATCACTTGGAGGGCTTGTTAAACTACTGAACCCTACTCCCTAGAGTTTCAGTATCAGGTAGTCTGGGTGGGTTCCAGTAATTAGCATTTCTACCAATGCTAATTTCTAAGGATCTCTGGTAGCATAGTGGTTACGAATTGGGCTGCAAACCAAGAGGTCAGCAGTTTGAAACTACCTGCTACTCCGCAGGAGAAAGATGAGACTTTCTGCTCCCATAAAGATTTACAGCCTTGGAAACCCTGTACAGGCTCGCTATGAGTTGGAACCAACTCCACGGCACATTACCATCACCCACCAATGCTGAGGTGAACTCAATGCTGCCACACTTTGAGAACCTTACTTACTTACTTCATTACATGAGTATGCTCACCTAACCAAGGACAGTAAGATAGTAAAATTGCAGTTACTAATAAAGTACCATAAAGCAGCAACTGAGTATAAATCTCCTACAGCACACAACTTCATCTCATAGCGCCGACCTTGTGGTTCAAACTGACTTTGCAGTCCAGCGCATTAACCCACAATGCCACACCAGGCAGCTCTAAATGAAAGGACCAGGTCTTGATGAAAGTGGATACTCTATATCCATCTCTCTGACACTGGCTTCATTACAAGACTTTATAGTCTGGTCCAGTCACTGTTCTTAAGGTAGCAAATGATGTAACAGCATACTTGCCCTACAACTAAAGTTTCCTGATGAAATCTTCCTGAAGCAAAACACTTCCAAGAGCCCAGAATGAGTTGCTGTTACACCTCATATATAATGTTGTTGTTAAGTGCCATTGAGTCGGTTCCGAATCATAGCGACCCTGTATAGAGTTTCTAAGGATCAGATGATGAGCTTGAACTACCGACCTTGCAGTTCAAATGGCTTTGTAGTTCAGCACATTAACCCGCAGCACCATACCAGGCCACTGCAAATCTTTCAGCCATTTGAAAACACAATGAGAACACTGCAAACCAGAAATCAAACCCACTGAGTCGATCTGACAGTGACCCTATAGGAGAGAGTAGAATTGTACCTTTGGGTTTCTGAGATTGTAAATCTTTATAGGAAAAGACAACCTTATCTTTCTTGCACGGAGCCACTGGTCGATTCAAGGTCATATACTTATGACCTTCAGGTTAGCAACCCAACTGTAACCCACTACATGTCACCAAGGCTCCTTTTGAGAATGATTTCATTGAATGACAAATCTGTGCTGCCAACTTAAAATGCAAGTCTTTCCACACATCCTACTTGTTTTGCTATTTAGCTGTCAAAAGCATATCTGGAGTAGGGAGACTCACGTTAATTCTCACCTAAGATTTAAATTAGTGTATTACAATTTTCTCCAATTTAAAAAAAAAAAGAGAGAGTGCGATCTACCTAATCTACTTTATAAAGTTGCTTGAAAGCTTACATGTTAATATCATCTGTAAACATGCTGTGTAGATAATGTTATACTAGTTAATATTTCACTAAATTCAATTAAAGAAAACACTTATTGAGTCTAATGTTTTCAGCAATTAAAAGTCACAAGAAGAACTTTACTATCAATTAGAAATAACAGCTATATGAACAACAAACCACTGACCTTGCAGTTCAAACTGACCTTGAGGTCGAGTGATTATCCTGCGGTGCCACACCAGGACTCCACATAAGGAATAGCATTTGTTTTATTAGAGGCCAAGAGCTTAAGAGCTGGACAGTGACAATTATCCAATAGTGGGATGGGAGAGAGCACAGTGAAAAAACCTCAGTGACAGAAATGAATGTTAAATCCAGGGCTACAAAAAAGCAAGCCCTAAAATTATCAAAGACTTTAGCTATAAAGAGAGGTGCTGGGACACAATCTGTAAATGCTTTGAGTTGTTGCTTTGCTCAGTTCAGTAAACCTTTGTTGAACCCGTTCTGGTTGCCAGACCTGTGCAGGATGCCAAGGGCACAATGATATTGAAGAGAAGCAGAATTTCTGTTCTTAATTATGGGGAGAATGGCATGCAGAATGAGTAATGCACAGGTGCGCTGACTATCCCTGCCCCAAGGGGGAGGGTGTAGGGGACGGATAAGTTCTGGGCTCCGCTTTTGGCCTGAGGTTTCTGTGACAGCAGATATATAACCCAAACATATCAAGCAGCGTGAGCATTTGGAGAGTGTCTAGAATAGAAATGTGCAAAAATATCACGGCAAGGGTGTATGGCCTCTTCTAACATCATGGGGGTGGAGGGGAAAAAATCACCATCAGCCCAAGGCGAATTACTATGAGGTGGAAGTCAGACTTACCTTCTCTCTGCAAACTTTTTACCAATTCTGACACCAACAATCCCCACAGAGGCTCTCTGCTGGGTTCAATACTTTGGTACAATGGCCACATAACACTCAGACAATACAACTATGGAATTTATTAGTTAAGTAGTAGAGGTTACAACTCAGGGGCAGAAATGGCTCAGGATACAGTTGCTGTTTTGGTGTGGTGCTGTGGGTTATGTGCGCTGTACTGAAGTCGGTTTGATCCGCAAGGTCGGCAGCCCAAGCTCAACAGTCAGCCACTCCTTGGAAACCCTATATAAGGTCACTATGGTTCGGAACCGACTCGGCGGAACTTAACAACAATACAGTTGTTCAAACAGTACAGCTTCTCAGCCATGCCCATAAGCAGTCCTCTTTCTGCACCTTGGCCTTCTTGAGTCAGCTCAGCCTCTGACCTACTTGGGCAAATGCTGAAAAGCTCTTTAACTCTACCAACAAGTGCCCAAAGGCACCCCACTCAAGCAGTAAGCCTTTTACCTGGAGGCACTCATACCTCTAGCTTCATGGGTCAAAAAATCCACTGCACTCCCTCCTGGTTCTGATACCTCTACTTCTCTTGCTATCTCTGGTGATACAGTTCTCTGCCTCCTGCGTCTAGGAGATTCCCAGTGCAGGGAATCCATGTTCAGAGAACTAGAACACTCTAGTCTCTTCTTATTGGTGGTAGTCAGGCTTTCCACCTCTAGGATGGCTCATTTTAAGCCTAGAGGTATGGCAAAACTGACCAACACCACTGTTAGGGATCCATATAGCTTATTTGTATGGTCTCACCTCATAGGGTTTCAGTGTTGCATTATTAGCAAACTGCAATTTCCTGGGTACACCACAAGTACCTCATTTGCATAACAGCAACCAATCATTTGTTGGTCCTTAGTGAGGTTGGCCCAGGATCAGGCAGTGTTTCGTTTTGCTGTCCATAAGGTCGCTATGAGTTGGTACCAACTAGATGGCACCTAAAACAACATGACCATGACTAGAAAGGCCATATAAAGGGAATCCTTCATACCTCACCACCACTTGTCTTGTTAGTTTGTTATACTGTGGTGGCTTTTGTGTTGCTGTGATTCTGGAAGCTATACCAGCAGGGTCATCCACAGTAAACAGGTTTCAGCTGAGCTTCCAAAGACAGACAGACTAGGAAGATGGAGAGACAGACTACTTCTGAATATTTAGTCACTAAAAACCTTATGAATAGCACTAGAACACTGTCAGCATCCAAATATTGAATACCGAAATATTATGAACAACAGAATATTGTCAGATATAGTGCCAGAAGATCAGCCCCTCAGGTGGAAAAGCACTCAAAGTAAGACCCCCCAACAAAATGAATAGGCACTGTGGCTCAAGCAGTGGAGTCAAAGAGCAATGATTGTATAGTTGGTGCAGGACTGGGCAACGTCTCGTTTTGTTGTACATACGGTTGCTATGAGTCAGCACCTACTCGATGGCACCTAACAACAACAACAACAACAACAACAATCACACCTTACACTGGAACTATAGAATTAAATGAAGGCTTAAGAGGAAAGATTCAAGAAGCTCATCTTTGGGGGAAACAAAACAAAATAGTGGTTTCTTAAGTCTGACCTCCAGATGAAGCTGGATCTCTCAGCCCCTCAAGGGCCTACTCTCAAGGTCAACTTTACCATGCGATCCAAAGCAGTAACATTATATATCTAGTCTATAAATGAGAAACATTTGCACCAACTATTAAATCAATAGTTAAGATCAAATCTCTCTGTTTTCGTTTGTAATGATAGCTTTGAAATGGCAGACAATCCAATGCATGGATATGCTTAAGTATACTTAAGCCAGGGTCTTGGAAGCCTGTAATCTCTGAGGAATGAGACCACAAAACTCAGTGAGGCTAAGAAAAGAGTTCTGGTATTTTAGGAAGAAAAGTACCCACAGATATTGATGACAACACAATTAAAAGAAAGGTTATCAGAAGGGGCCTGCTTTAAACCTTTAAAAGGGACTCATTTCACAGTTTGTTGGCTCTTACACTTATCAAGGACATTAAAGGGCCCTTCACACCTTTATCATCAGGAGCAAATAGGATCCATTTCTCCTAACTACTGGTATGTTTGCTAATTAGGAATTCAAGAGGGACTTAACCAGGAAGGTCAGCAGAAATGTATTGTTGTTATTGTTAGGTACCATTAAGTTAGCTCCTACTCAGAATGACCTTAACTTTAACAACATTCTGAAAGACCTTTTATTGATAACATCCCAACATGGTTTACTAGTTGTTAATTCAGGTATCAAGAATCCAAAGGCAAAATAGAAAAGTCAACTAGAAAGATAATAAATAAAACTTTGTATCCAATGGGCATTTTTCTCCTTCATAGATCATGTCAGTTTCAGACTGAATGCTGTTCTCTGAGCCAGGACCAGCAATCTTTTGAAATTAACTTAATTTTACAAAGGTGTTTTGACTGCTAATAAAAATCCTCTGAATTGTCTGGTGGCCAGGACCTAATAATGGGCTTTGGAATGACTAGTTCAGTTTATAGCTCTAAGTCCCTGACTTAACTAAACCACATGGAGAAGGGACAGGAAAGCAAATAAGAGTTCGCTTAAACCATCTATGTTTACACAGCCTGTTGCTTTGCTCTTTTTGTCTGCCTATGAAAAACAAAAGGCAGATGAGTATTGGCAGTAAACAACTACAAATAGGGTTAGACTCTCTGTTTGAAGTCTGATCAAGGGCAGTCAGTAAACACCTCCAAAGTTACTGGGGGAGGTTGGGTAACTCTGCACTGCCATTTTTTCAGCTGTAAAAATGAGCTGAATCAGGAATTGTTGAGGGGATAGCAGACTGCTTTATGACTGTATTTTCTAGTCTTGGCACATTGATTCAATACAAACTATTTTATTCAACAGGCTACTGTATCACTTTCAGAAAACAAAAAACATCAACCTTCCTTTGAGGAAGGGTTCCTGGACAATTGAAAACAGAGAGTCTACGTTTGAGGTAACAGGTTATCAGAAGAACTATGACCCAAGATCTAGCAGATTCCCTGCTATTTTTCTTAAACTGAGAAAGCAAAAGCTTTACCAGAATAGGGGCACATTTTAAACTTACTATATCCAGACAATTACCAGCCTTCAGCATATTAATCAGTAATAACCAAGTCTGGTGGCTGTGCTAACACAAATGGTTAAACAGTCGACAACTAACTGAAAGGTTAGAGGTTCAAACCACACAGAGGTATCTCAAAGGATCTACTTCTGAAGAAAGGTCACAGCTTTGAAAACGTATGCAGATCTATTCTGCACACATGGAATGGACAAGAGTTAGTTAGAAGTGACTTCAAGGCAACCAATAAAAAGGAGAAAACAGTAGGTCTTATTATAATAGAAGGGGCAGAGGAAAAATTAACAATGTTGTTCACAACAAATAAAAAAAAAATCAATATGTGCAGTATTGCAAAATTATTTTTAAAAAACAACCAAAAAACAGGCTTACTGGTCAGAAAGAGACTAGTGAAACCCAACTATGGACCTCAACCCCCCTTTAGATCTGGAAAGGAACTCACCCTTGTGGCCCAATTTTCATTCAGCCAAGTGGTAGATAGATATAGGCGGCAGCAACACTAGTAAGGTATGCTTACCATGGACTGGTAAGATCAAAAGGGCCACATTTAACTAAGGACCAAGTTCAAATGGGTTGGGAAGGAGGATGGAATGGAAATAAAAACCTCAGGGAAGAAGTGGAATTCACTGTTGTTACACGGAGGGAACTGAAGTCACTAAATGAAGTGTATTATTTGTTGAATGTAATAACTGACAATGTTGTCTGTAAACCTCTACTCAATTCACAATAGAAAGTATATATATATATATATATATATATATACACATACATACATACATACATACATACATACATACATACAGAGAGAGAGAGAGAGCACGAGCGAGCGAGCTCTGGTAGCGTAGTGGTTACGAATCGGGCTGAGAACCAAGGTCAGCAGTTCGAAACTACCAGCTATTCCGTGTGAGAAAGATGAGGCTTTCTGCTCCCATACAGATTTACAGCCTTGGAAACTCTGTATAGGGTCGCTATGAGTCGGAACCAACGCCACAGCACAAACAATAACAACATATATATATAGAGAGATAGTACAACAGAAGGCTTGACAACAGTAGTATAGCCATGAATAGATACATATGACATACAAAATTGAGCAACTTATAAACTCCCTCAAGGCAAAGTTTCTGTATTACACTTCTCCGTTTCCAAACCACCACCTCCCCACCTCCACCCCCTAGATCAATCTGTGGGCAGGAAGAAGATAGGAATTTTTGTCTTTTCACCTCAACTCCATCACTGCCTTTGAGAAACTATTTTGTTTTGTGAGTTCTCTCCTTGATTTCACCTATAAATCACCATGTTAAGATGTTCCAGATCCTGAGGGCAAATAGACTTTTCAGTCTCATACCTAAGGAAGGCATTAACTTCTAGGTGATTACAATGGTATCATAGAACTAGATAAAACAACAACAACAACAAAAATTCCAGGCCACAAACTTGAGGTCAGATCTCTTATGCAGTCTGTTGTTGCTGTTGTTAAGTGCCATCAAGCCACTTCCGACCCATAGAGACTCTGTGCAGGGTTTCCAAGGAATATCTGGTAAGCTTGAACTACCAATCTTGCAGTTCAAATGACTTTGCAGCCTGACACATTTACCCAAAGCGCCATAGGCAGTCTGTACAGAAATTTATTCCTAGAAAGAAATGGAGAAAGAATACAGAGAAGGAATGGTTTGGAACAGAAAGGTGGACCTTTCTTTGAAAAGAGAAAAGTACTAGACAAACATACCTCACAGTTAACAACAACAACAACAAAAAGGAACAAAATAAGTAAACAGCACGAGGAGAAAATAATCTGGCAGACTTGAAGAGCAGGGACCACAAACAAGACAGAACACCTTACCTGGAAAAGCAAGTTATTCTCTACTGAACTATTTTCCATCCAATTGTCCCTACATAACAGTGAAATGCTGTAAAATCCCATCACATGCATAATATTCAAGATGCAACTCAGAAAAACTAGGATAGGAATCTAGAGGTTTGTCAATGATACAATTCAGTTCTCCAATGATATTTTTAAACTCTTCTTTTCTTTGACCATCTCCCATCTTTAGCCCTCCAACGGTCAGTAGCTGAGGGAGGACATGGGATCTACTTTATGTGGCCTTGGGCATATCACTTTACATTCCAGGTCAACTGCATCAAAGATGATGGGAAAGCAAAGGAACCTGAAGATTTCTATGTCCCTTTTAGACTGAGATGCTGCATGGTATTGATGTCATTTAGAAATAGGCTTGTAGGTTCTAGAAAACAGCTGTTAGCAGACCATCTTTAGTCTTTCTGGTGATGATTTTCAAATTTTCAGTTACATTAGCGTTCACGAAGTCTTTGAATCACAGGTTTCCAGGTCTCTTGGATATCTGTTTTGTTTTCAATTTCACAAGCTGCCCCCCCCTCCCACATTCCTTTACACATACATGTGTGTGTGCACTTGCGCTTATACATTTTCTCTTTCTTTTGATTTTGATGCAACAGTTCTATGAACCAGTCAGAGGAAATATGACTTAGAAAGAACAGCATTAATAAAATAACAGGGGAAAAAGAGAAGCACATCTCATTTATAGCCAGTATAAGGTCAAATTAACTGAGTCTTCATTTCAGTGCAATGTTTTAAAGTGAAGATAAAAAACAGAGGAGGGTAAAAAGAAAAAAAAAGCTACAATGAACCATAGCAGAGTTCTATATACTTAGCCCTATTAGTGACTATGTTTCATCTAACAAAAATGATTATAATTGAGTAAAAACAGTCAGTCCTCCAGTTTTAGTCATAATAAAGCACCTATTATTAACTTCCATGTCAACAACAAAATTATCACAGGATTCTATAGAATATTAAATAATAAGTACTCTATGAAAAAGTAATCTGTGTTATTACAGCATTTATTTATATGATTTACTAGCCACCAAAGAGATTTATCATGAAAATCTATGCATCTAAGAATAGGGAAATAGGTAGAGTGGCTGTTGAAATCGTCATACATGTTTTTAGTTGACAGGCAAGATCACAGAGTCAGTAACCCTGAGTGGAGAGAGGTGTGTCTTGGGGCAGCAGAATTCTAAAGGTCATTTCAGCCTCATTCACTCTCTAAGGCTAGAGAATTGCTGTTGTTAAATGCTGTCCAATTGGTTCCAATTCATAGCAACCCTGTATAGTGTTTCCAAGGAACAGCTGTTGGGTTTGAACTGACCTAATTGTGAAATTGTGAGGTTGGCCCAAAACCAAGCAGTGTTTCGTTCTGCGGTGGATAGGGTTGCTACGAGTCGGTACCAACTAGATGGCACCTACCAACAACGGTTAACAGTCCAGTGCTTATCCTACAGTGCCACACCGGGACTCAAAGGCTTGAATGGCTTAACACAATCCCTAGGCAAGCAGCAAGATTTTAGAAATTTTGGAGTTCATTTCCTCAAAATGCAGCAAATTCCTTTCTTTTTCTATAATCTTAATTGGTGAAGAACTTAATAAGGATAATGATCTAGATATTTATTCCACATGTGCAAGGACAAGTTAAAAACCAAAAAACACTGCTACTAAATCATAGAAAAGAAACACTGTACAGGGTAGCTAAGAGTCAGAACCAACTCTAGGACACTTAACAACAACCCTTTTCCAATACATTCTGTACTCTTCAATTTATACAGCGTTAAAAAGGCAGTTTGGGTATCCTTGAGGGACTGATATTGTGTTCTCTTTCAGTGATCTTTGAGTTTTGCTTTTTGTCACCCATGTGACAAAGTAGAACTGCCTATAGGGTTTAAGTTGCTTTTGTTTTGTCTTTTTAACTTATTGTGAATTGGGTGAAGGTTTACAGAGCAAATCATTTTCCATTCAACATTTTGTTTCATGTCATTTTTTGCAGTTCCCACAATGCAACATCACTTATCTGTGTTTCCTGTTTCCATTTCTCTATCTTTCCTAACCCTTCTTAACCTCATCCTTGAGTAAATGCTGCCCTTTTGATCACAAATGGTTGATTATTCTGAAGCATGCTTGACTCCCTACTGTTATGATTTCCTTTATTGACCCAGTCTTTGGCTACAAATCTAGGTGGGGAGGTGGGAGTTCAGTTCCAGACCTAAAGGGTGACTAAGAGTTGTAGTCTCTGGGGTTCTACCAGTCTCTATCAGACCAGTGGGCCTGGCCTTTTAAAAGTAATTTTAGTTTTAGTTCACATTTTTAAACCACTCTATATTTGAGGTTAGAACAACAACAAAGCCTGAAAGGGCAAGATCAGAGATGTAGCATAGAGAGGTACTGTTCCTCAACGAAATTCTTGTAGGACAACCCTTAATACCTTCAAAGAATGAACAGGTGTATTGTAGTGATGGGGGGGAAAAAAATTCCTCAGCTTCCAGGTGGTGACGATCTCTCCATGTGATCATAAAGGATATCCTCCATCCTCTCCAGAAGAGAAGAGGAAACACAAGACGTGCCTGGTGCAGAGTCCCAATTCTTATTTCATGGATATGAAATGCCCAGGATGCTATAAAATCACCAGGTATTTAGCCAGGCACAAATAGCAGCTTTGTGTGTTGTTGGCTGCTGCACTGTTCTGTCAGCCTACAGGCTTTTGGAAAACCAAGGCTTACAGAAGGATGCTCCTTCACACAGAAGCAGGACTAAAAGCACCTGAGTGGGAAACCATCCCAACAAACACATTTTGGATTTAAAAAAAACCATTTTCTTCAGCGCACCTTTCCCGGCCACTTTCTCACTAGTGCAGTTTTCAACTTCCTTAAAATTTCTTCCTAATAAGATTCTGATCATCCTGTGTCTTTTGAGAAACTTCATCAAGATTGCCCCTGCGGGAATGACCTCTTTCCTTTGAACTGAACTGGCTCAAGCTGATCACTTCAGAAGCTACGGTTTTAAGTGCACCTCTCTCTTCCCCCTTTTAAAAGTATCCTAAAGGAGACTCAGACAAATGCTTCATTGAAAGAACTTGTAGGCAGTCATCCACAGATCACAGAGACATGTTAAAACTCATTATGTTTGGAACAAATCCATTCACAGGTTCCAGTATGAACTGGAACACCTAGTTACAATATTTTTTTACTTACCCTCGCATATATTATGAGTACTTTCGTTGTACTACAATAATAAGATATTAGAGTTATGTTTTCAGGCATGTATGTGTATACTGCCATAGGAAATCAAAGTTCAATTCATATGAAATGGTTGCAGCTCTAATTAAAGGATTTCTACAACAGCAGAACAGGCAGGCATTAACGGGCAAGACACAAACAACCAAGATACTTTCTAGTTTTCAACCCCAACTTTTAAAAATGGTGCCAGCAATAAAAACTCAACTCTCTAAGAATGTGTATAAAAATAATGATTTAATACTTCTACATACGGTAAAACATCCAAAAAGAAAATAAACTCATCAGATGGCATTTCTCACACTTAAGCCAAGAAAAACAGTTTTACTTTCCTAAAATCTTAGGGTATTCTTCTAAACATTCACACCCAGTTTGGTAATCACACGCAAATCTTTCAATCTTGTGCTTGGCTAATAAGTTTCACTAAAAAAATCACGCAAGAAATGGCCAGACTTATATGAAAAAATAATGCGTAGGTCTCCCTAACCTATAGAAATATCTGACACTAACACTGATTTGTTCGAGCGAAAGATGTCAACACTTGGATAGTCTATCTTTTTTTTTTTAAAAAAAGATAATGTAACAAAATAGCATATAACCTAGAAAGAAAGTTTGTAAGACATTTATTTCAGAAGTCGGGACTAGCTCATTAACAACTTAACAACTCATCTCTCTCTACGTTAAGCAAATGTCATGAAATATCTTTAAATGTGCCAATATATTCTAGTTAAATTTTACTTGATTTGTCATTTTAAGACACAAAAATTCCCTTTTGTGAGATTTTAGGGCTGTTATTGTGGTGTGGCAATGCAGGATAATCTGCTGGACCATAAGGTCAGTTTGAACCACAGGGTCGGCAGTTCAAACCCACCATCCTCTCCTCGGAAACCCTATACAGGGTTGTTATTATGGGTCAGAACCGACTTGATAGCACTTAACAACAATACCAACATTGTTGTAAAATCATATTGCTATCGGCTTCTACGCTTGGGAGGTTTCCACAAAGATTACCCATTTAGAAAAATCTAATCCATCTGTTTATTAGAGGTCCACAGTCTAGAATTCTTACTGTGGCCCAATACAAGGAAGGGGGGGCAGTATAAAGACATCTTTTTATGTGTATTGCATGGTCATATTTTTACAAATACTATGTTTCATCAAATTTGACATATATTCTAAAGGAGGCAACATAATATGATAAGCTAATGAAAAAGAAAATAAAGACGGACTCGATTGAATTGTCATTTGATTAATTGTAAAATGCATGCCAATTTAAAATTTGTTCAAATAGGGGGGAAATACACTTCTTGGAATTCATGAAATACTGCATATGGCTTGAGAAGAAACTGGGAAGTATAGGATCTCAACCTGTAGCTCTATGTCCAGTGGCCCAATGTAGCTCAGTAGGTGTATAAGAGCCAGATTGAACATAGTCACAAATTCCCACTGACAACTCTATATGGATCTGCCACCCACCCATTCTAAGCCAAACATCCAAATAAAGAAACTAAAAATCTCAATGTGCACTAACTGTAAAAATGAAGACAGTTCCTGAGATAAGCCCTGAATCTAGCCCTCTACTTCCACCTACTTCACGCCTTGAGTGCACACAGCCATCAGTGATGGTGGTTGCATGCCATGGAGTCGGTTCCGACTCATAGCGACCCTGTACAGGGTATCCGAGGCTGTAAATCTTTACGGGAGCAGAACGCCTCATCTTTCTCCCACAGAACAGCTGGTAGTTTTGAACTGCTGACCTTGTGGTTCGCAGCCCAATTTGTAAGCACTACACTACCAGAGCTCCTTGCAGCCATTAGTACTAAACTCTATTTCCACCTACTTTATATCCTGAGTGCATACAGCCATTGGTACCAATCTCTACACAACTGTTAGACAAAGTGGAAAAACTAAATTTAAAGTAAGGTGGTGATTCTGAACACACTAAGTGTAAACAGTGCTAGCAAAGAGTGGACAGTTCATCCCCAAGAAGTCCAAACTATGCGCGATTTGCATCAAAAATGTTACATATGTCTTACAAAGATGTGTATTTTCTAAAGCTTAGTCTCAATATAGTAAAACAAATCACTTGATTATTTGTTCTAAAGATTTCTATGCTCCTCTTGTCTTCTTAATTCTTGGAATACTAACTTTCCACTTTAGACAAAACAAAACTAAACACACGCACATAAAAATATACACACATACGTATATACACATTGCCTTGCTCACTTTCCTCCTGCCTCCCTAACATTTCCTAATCAATGCCTCCCTATGAGGATGCTATAGATGAGAAACTTAAATAGTTATATTATTATTCAAAGACTTTGAAAAGTCCTTTCTGACAACTAACAGTAGTATTTCTACCTAATATATGATTAATACAAACACATAATGAATTAAACTCAGTTATTACTATCATTTCTCCAACGGGGTAAATGTTCGATTCTTTCATACTTGGGATTTGTCACGACCTCTGCTTTTTTGTTGATGTTATTTTTGGTTTTTTGTTCCCAGGTACTCACATCACAATCCTACTCATACTAACAGTGGTCATAAGAAAAAAAGAAATAAAGGTTCAGATTTTAATCACCAAATGTGGTTCTATAACCTGCGCTTTACAGGAATTATAGGTAAGTTTACTCGTTTCTAGGGGGAAAGTATTGCTAATGCTCAAATTTTGCAAAGGCTATCTTTTAAGGTCCTAATTTTACCAAGATCACTACTCTTAAAATGACCCAAAACATCTTGAGAACTCTAACCTAGAAAAACCTATACAAAGACAAAAAGTGATTAAACCTGATCTATACCACAGTGTGGAGTCCTGGTATGGCACTGTGGATTAACGTATCGGACTGCAAAGTAGCTTTAAACCATTAAGGTCTGTGGTTTAAGCTCATCAGTCGCTCCTTGGAAACCCTTTACGGGGATGCTATGAATCAGCACCGACTCAATGACACTTCACAATAACAACATCATACCATAGGGTACTCTGGTCATCATTTTTTTAACCCCTGAAAAATATATTTAGTTGACATTCATATCCATGTATTCTTAATAACTGGGGAACAAGTATTAATATTGCTATTTAAAGGTATTTATTTCAATTTGTACAAAAGCAACACCAAACAAAAGTAGTCAAGTTTCTCCAGAATTTCACATAAATGAATATCCTGGCTGCCTTTTAAGGACTAATACTAAGCTAAACAGAAACTATTACCACAAGCTAAAGATTGGGAACTAGAAAAATATTAAGAGGGTGGGGGTGCCATTCAGGAGGTTATTCTCTGGTATCAAGTTAGCCTCTCTGTTAAAGCTTGGGAGCCCTCCAAAAACTTGTCTGAAACAAACAAAAAGACACCTAAGGCATATAAAATAAAAAAACAAAGGCCAAAATGGCCAAAACAATGATTCCTGTAAATAATCACTTGAGTTAGAAAGAAGAGCTATTTCCTGTCACAATTTCTCTCTCAAAAGCAGAAAGGGCAGACTTAACCAAACACCTCACAAGATTGTTTCCCTGGGTTTGCAGGTCTATAGTTTTATGGGACATAAAACTTTATGACACACTATCATTCATAAAGTTTATGTTCTACATCTTGGTTTGGCAGGTAGTGTCTGTATGCAAAAAGTGTGTAAGTGACAAACTAATATACAACTATTGGTCTCTACTCATCCAGAGAAAATGACAAAGAAGAAGAAAACAAAACAAAACAAAAAAATTCTCAAAGAAGTCTATGAGACTAAAAGTCTATATGAACCACTCTCTCATCTATGCTATGACCAGAAGAGATCTATGGTGCTGGGCTAACACTAATAACCATTCTGGTTAGAGCAATAACATTGGTGGACTTGACTCTGATAAAATGGGAGGTGGATGTGGAATAGAACCTCAAATTTCTAAAAACAAACAAACAAAACTCAGATTTACTAGACTGGCTGAGACTGAAGGACTCTCAGACTACTGTCCTTAGAGATACTCTTTAAAGCTTGAATTGAAATTAAATATAATAATACATTGGCTCATACACACACACACACACACACACACACATCAACTATGAGTACTGTACTCCTTTTAAAAAACATCTATATGAGACCAAGCAGTCAAAAATTAACTTTAAAACTAAAAAGATTATGTAAGAGGATGAGGAAACTAGATTAATGGAAACAGAATAATCAGAGCAAAGATATTGAGACAGTTCATGCATTCTGAACAATGTAATTAATGTTACTAAACAATTTGTGTAGAAATTGAATAGGACCTGAAGCTACTATGTAAATCTCAGTGAAAACACAATAATCTCAACCATCCCTACAGGCCCTTGGAAAGAAGTAATTCTGCAAGCCAATAGATTACTTTACAGGAATGAAAACTATCTAAAATTATTGCTTCTAAGCATTTTATATACACACACACGCACATATAGATACACACACACTCTTTCTCACCACCCATCACTGCAGAGAAATATAAGGATGAATCATTTATATATCACCTTTTCATATACAGTATATAACTATAAAATCTTGATTTTGTACTAACATATGCCATTGTGATCGTCTTTGATTTTAAATTAAGTTACCAACAGCTCTGAGCAAAATGCATTTCTACCTACTAGACCACATTGCAGGTTCAGGCAATTTTTAATAGTCACTAAAAATCAGTCCTGGTATGGTGCTGCAGGATAAAGCACTGGACCGCAAAGTCAGTTTGAACCACAGGGTCAAACAAATATACCAGCCACTCCTCAGAAACCTTATACAAGGTCCCTATGAGTGAAAACCTACTTGAAGACACATAACAATAACAATAACAACAAAAAAACCAGTTAGGACTCCTGGTGTGACGCTGTATGATCAGCACTGGACCATGAACCACAAAGTTGGCAGTTCAAACCCACCAGCTGCTCCTGAGAAACCCTATACAAGGTCATTATGAGTCAGAACCAACTCAACAACTCTCAACAACAGGTTTTGTTGCTATAAAGTCAATCCTAACTCATAGCAAGCTTATATGGAACTCCTTTGTGTGATAAAAACTGATTCATTAGAGGAGCAAATTCTGTTATATATTTGTTGATGTTAAGTGCCATCAAGTTGGTTCTGACCCATAGCGACCCTGTATAACGTTTCGAAGGAGCAGCTCGTAAGCTTGACCTGCTGCCCTTGCGGTTCGAACCGATGTCACAGTCCAGCCTTTTACGCACAGCGCCATTTTTCACGCATAACCTCAGCTTCCCAGTACTTTGATTTTCAGTAACTTAAAGCACTTCTCCAAAACATACATACATACAAGACATACACTCTAAGAAACAAAGGAAAGGTAAATAGAAAACTCTACAAAGAGAATGTAGGTTTATTTGTCAAGCAAACAGAAGTAGTTATGGCACAGTTTCGAGGGCTACATTCAGTCCCAAGATCCACCAATTACTAGTTGTGTGATTAAAAGGCACATTACTGAGCACTGGGCCTTAGTATATCCTCACCTATAAAATTAAGATAGTACCTATCTCACAAGACTGTGTAAATTAACCAGTGTTAGGGGATTAGAAGATTGCTTGGTATGTGTTTAGCATGCTAGATGGATTAGCCCAAACCAGTACCGTTTACAATAGTGCTGCCAGCTCTTCTGATTAGGGCAATGCTTAACCGCATATACATCTGTGGTCCCATGAGGTTCTCTTTTAAAAAAGAGAGAGAGAGAAAGCATCTCTCCTTTTATTTTTAATTGGTTTTAAAGACCCCAGATGACCAGAGTGAATGAGCAGTGAGGAGGCACCAGGGCATATCCCAGTATCCTCCTCCTTCCGGTGTCACTCACCTGCAGCAGCCCTGTAGTAATTTACTCCCAGGATAAGGCAGTGCCTTCCATGACTCTCCTTCTGCTGCCACAGCCATCATGAGCCACACTCCAGATACCCACAACCTGCTCCCTGCCCAGTCCCCACAGCTACCACTCTGCCAGTAGGTGCATAAAGTTCTGATCCAGCTATGGGCACAGTCCCTGCCCAACCCAGCCACAGATTCAACAAGGTCCACCTCCTGTAGTCAATGGATAAGACACCTGGGTGTTTTTCAACAGCAGGCTCCCACAAGGTTTTACTACAATAGGCTTTATGGGGATTATGAAGTCCTGGTGTAGCACTGGATTGCTAACCACAAGGTTGGTGGTTCAAATCCCATCAATCGGTCCTCGGAATCCCTATACAGAGTCACAATGAGTTGGAATTAACAACAAGAACATAGGGGAATTTAACTATATTATGTGGACAATATACTATATTATGTGGACAATAACTATATTATGTATGTGGACAATATACAAATCTATAATGTCCTATTTCGTAGTGGGTATAACAGACGTTAAGAAATGTATACCTGTATTTCTAATAAAAGGTGGCTGCAAAAAGTTTGTAGAAAAATCGCATTGCCTTATAATTTCATTTTCTCATGAAACTTTTTGATGATACCTCGAATTTTAGATTCAATCAGGAAGGTTGAAGATTCCAGTTTTTCTATGAGCACAAATACTCCCATGTAAAATGTTAATACCCACATAACAGAAATGGTTATATGTCATAGATTGGGGTTGGGTGGGGTAAGGATGGGAGTAATTCTATTTTAAGCCTTTATCATCATATTGTTGTTGTTAAGTGCCATCAAGTCAGTTCCAATCCATACTCACCCTCCAAGGAGAGGCTGGTGAGTTTGAACAGCTGATTTTGCGGCTCAAACCTGTCTTGTGGTCAAGTGCTTATCACAACAGGTCAAAAAATTCATTAACTCCAGGTGGACTAATCAATATTGACTCCTTATTGCCTAAGGCTAGGCAATAGTGTCCCAAGGAAATCTACTCATCTACTCATAAAAGCATTTCACCCTTTACATCAACTGCAAGAAATGCTCTTCATTTCCCCACAGTTCCCAGCAAAGTTTGCCTAGTCCTTAACAGGCATTTGATAAACAACTAAAGCCCAAATGGATAAATGTCCTGCCCATACCATGCTAACACATCTAGTGGCAAAGCCAGTTGATATTTCTTATATCAACCAGGGTTTCTTCATGATTGCAAAGACTGGCTAATTCTCTATGAGCTGGGCCCTTGATGCATACAGCAGGTACTGAAACTTGCCAATACAAAATCAGTGACTAAAAACATAACACCAAAAATATGTTTTATAGTCACTCTTTAATAAAGAATAAGAACTTTAAAATCAGAATTTTCGAAATTTAGACATTCTATAAAACAATCAAAATTCCCTCATATCAATTAACTTTTTCTTAAAGAACTATCTAGGTGGAACAAAACTATATCACCTATTTAGTAACATATTGTGAATGCATTATGCATTCAGAGGTATGTGTGCATTTGCACAGAAATGAACCATGAGTTGGAAAGCCTTTTTGAAAGGGTTCTCGCTCAGGAGAAAAATCAGGAATATTCTCACAAGTCTCTCTATTTACCAAAAAGGCCTGGTTTATTTATGAAAACATGACCACAAGTAGCCGGAATAAAAGCATTTCAATGGAGCTGTCTTTTACTTTATTCCTTTTTCTCTAGCCCTTTCTCATTCTTCTTAAGAAGCAACTCTGGTGCATGCTTGGTTTCTAAAGGTCTGATGAGACTATGGATGCTACAGTGAATGCTGAAGTCTGAAAGAAATATTTCTCTCTTCCTCTCTTTGAGTCAGAAAATTCTGAACACAAGAGGATCCATTCAAAGCATGATGGAGTGCCTCACAGAGGCAGCAATATGTTCACAGTTGGCAAACAGAGATCTATTTGGACAGTGAGTACAGCCATCCACTCAGCAAACATCAGCTTTCCTATTAGTTCACAGCAGAAAGAACAAGACGCTGCCGACCCTTCTTTCAGACTCAAACGACACTTTGGGACAAGCCTTCTAAACAAAATGCCTTTGTTCAACAGTCACAATTCTATGGGTCCAATGGCTTTCCTATAAGCTATGTCTGTCTATTCTCGAATGCATTCAGGCCTCAAAATCATTTGTAAAGGTGATGGGAAATATCCCAGTTTCCATTTATAACAGACAAGAGGTGACTGGACATCTTTATACCTACAATCAGTAACAGGAACAGCAGAAAGGGTAGAAAGCGTATGATGCTTCAGAGAGGCTCTTTCTGTAAATTGTCAAAATAAAGTACATAGTTTTTAAGAACTGTCAGCAATGAAGGATAGCAAAACTGGTTGGGATGGCCCGTCCTACCCAATCTGTCACCAAATCCTCTGAATCACAAGTCAATACAAAGACTCAGAAGACAAATCAACAACCTGCCTTGCTTTCTTCTCCCATTGGGCATGAACTTGTTACGTGGCCATTTGCTCCAACATATCTGATTACTGAAATCTACCTGGACATCAGTTAGTTTAAATACAAAATCAAGACTTTTAAAAAAGAAATTAGGTTACCTTTATAAAAACACAAGTTAACAGTCACAGGAGAAGGCTAGGGAGGGGTGTCCCACAAGATATTTAAACTGCCCACAGCTCACAATACCAACATATTTTTCTTACACTTAGTCCCAATTTATAATGTATTTGAGTAGTAAGGAACCTTACTAACAATCATCTGTTTTTGTTTTACATTTATAATTAGTAATATATGTACTACATACAATGTTGCATTGTGTAATTTGCTGATGTTATCCTTCTTAGAGGTTCACTCCAGGATGTTCACTTTTCTGATTCACTGTTACAGACACTGCTGTACAGATTCCATTTTCTAAATTAAATCAGGGGTTTCGTTTGCTTGAAAACATGGGCCCAAATGCTGATCTCAATTTGACAAAGCGGACAGGCAGACTTAAGAAGCATTAAGATAGAACACTGAAATACACGGGGGTTGCAAAAAGTTTGTGGGAAAATTTCATTATATTTCCATTCCACTTTTCCACAGACTTTTTGAAGCTCTGTCGCATGTGAAGGACCCAAAACAAAGACCTGACAGAAAACTCATACAAAATTTTCTGAATAGAAATGCCAAGCTGATTCCCAGGTCTGACTCCATGTCACTTAACAACAACATATACTGTAATAAACCTGTAAGTTTACATGATAATAAAAGATAGTAATAATTAAAACTTACACTGTCATAAGTCAGGGACTACCTCTATTAATTAATCCTATTTTTTTCTACCCAATCAATATCCCTTTCACAAGTCAAAAAAAATAGGTGAGTCTTTGAACCCAGATAGCTCTCCATGTGCAATATTTCTAAGAACAACCTCTTAGGAAAACCTGAATACTTAACAAAATTTCATTCTGTTGTACACAGGGTCGCTTCGCTGTAAATGGAAACCAACAATAGCATCTAACAAACAACAAAATAGAAAATATACATTTGTTGTTG
>NW_006408561.1:20723811-20753916 GCF_000296735.1 Chrysochloris asiatica | reverse complement strand
GCTCTTGATCATATGCTACCTCTTGAAATGGTTGAATTTTAGCCATATCCTTTTGTTACACTGACTCTGTGACTCTGCATAGTAAACCACCACTCATCAGTTTGTCGTACTATGATGGCTTCTGAGTTGCTGTGATTCTGGAAGCTATGCCACCGGTATTTTAAATACCAGCAGGGTCACCCATAGTAGATAGGTTTCAGATGAGCTTCCAGATGAAGACAGACTAGGAAGAAGGAGAGACGAACTACTTATGAATATTTAGTCACTGAAAACCTTATGAATAGCAGAGAAACATACATTAGAGACTGTATATATGTGAACAGAGACACTATTTTGCCCTTTATGGAAAATGTTTGCTGAACTCTGTACAAAACCATTCAAATGCCTAAAATAATAATTCTTGCTTCTACTGAAATCAAATAATGAAGCCAAATCATGACTGTGCTTTCAAATACTCTCTTTCTGGCATCAGGAACTGGAAACTCAGGGGAAGATGCAACGACACAGCTAAGGACAGAAAGGCCCTAGTAAATTGTACTCATTCAACAAGACAGGGTTAATGAGACCATTCTAAGACAATAAGAGAATTAATTCATAGAGCATATGAGTGGTTCAGTAATAGGTTTGCCTTTCATGAAGGACACCTGAGCTTAATTCTCAGTCAATGCACCTTATGTGGAGCCACCACCATCTGCCAGTTGCAGATGAAGACAGACTAGTTAGAAAGGCCTGGTTATCTACTTCCAAAAATCAGTCAATGGAAACCCTATGAATCGCATCAGTTCAATCTGCAAATGACTGTGGGAACAGCACAGGACCACACAGTGTTGTACATTTTGGTAGACATGAGTCAGGTATAACTTGACGGCAGTGAACAACAGCACTTCACGAGTCAAATCCTTTATCCTTCAGGAAGGTGCCCAATAAGCGATTCCATTTGGATGGTGCTATTTCACTACAAATAACTGTTTTAGCCACTTTCTATAGCAGTTTGTGAACAAAATGTGGAGTTGTTGGGAGTCTCTTAAGCACCTGACAGGTTACTGAGTATGAGAAGGTGTTTGCAGAATCCAGTGAGTTAAAAGATATAAAATAAGAGAACCTAACAGTGGGTGGGAGATATCTTTACTTGTATTATATGGGGTTCTCTGGTATTTTTGTATAATATGCCAGAGGAAATACTGACCAAGAAAAAGACAAAGCTTGGAAGAAGGCCCTATAAAAACTTTTCCTTCCTATATGTACAAATATGACTCTAAGTAAGCCAGTCTGCATGGTTTAAGACTATAAATTTATTTTTCAGTGAATAAAGGAAGGAGACTTCTTGTGAAGGAAATGCTTAGAAAGCTGTAATTTCTAATCAACAAATTTAACAGCTGTCATTAAAAACAAGGGGAGAAAAAGGAAAGCGAGTAATTCTGGATGATGTGGCTTAAGTTCTTACCTCAAGGTGGCCAATTTACAGGGCTCCTTCTGTGAATGGGCATGTGTGATGTATCAGCTGAGCTGCAGTTGAGCTGCCTTTTAAGGAGGGTTAAGATTAAATCCCAAACTCAAGGGCTTATTTGTGCTTCTTGAAAATGAGATCATAAAGGTTAACTTCTATGACTTAAAGTTTGCTTACATGTTGGTAATATATACACATATTAATCAAATACAACATGCATCCATGTTATTACATCATACTAAAAACCATAAAGTTGCCAGTCTAGAGATATGGCTCATGTGATTAAATGTGAAGTTCAAATGCACGCAATGATTTTTATTTTTTTTAGTGTAAGTATAACCCCTGTGGAGTTCTAGTGTGACACACCATAAACAGCACTGAACTGTTGACCATGGGGTCAGCGAATCAAACCCACCAACCGCTCCTTGAAAACCCTATAGAGGATTAGTATGATCAGAAATGACTCAACAGCACTTAATAACCAAAACAACAACATGCCTTCTGCAGTATTTGGCACAAACTGTCCTAAAAATTGTTTGCTGATTTAGCTAAAATTCAACTTTAACTGGGCATCTTGTAGTTTCATTTACTAAATGTGACAGCCTTACCACGAAGACACAAAAACAAAAATGGAACCCGTTGCCATCGCATCGATTCTGACTGACTTCAGTGATCTGTGAAGGACAGAATAGAACTGCTCCACTCTGTTTCCAAGAACCAAGCAAATTACTATGGAAGCAGACTGCCCCATCCTTCTCCCACAGAGCAGCTGGTGGATTTGAAATGTTGGCCTTTCAATTAGCAGTCAAGCACACTTACCCACTGTACCACCATGACTCCATTGAAACTACAAAAAAGACCCCAAGTCTGCGAAACAGCTGCCATTTTGTAATACTCCATAGGCTGTTGGGCTGAATACTGACAAAGATGCCTTACAGACAGACTCTCAACACATCAGTATTTTGTTCACAGAATACCTCAGAAAGGTGGAGATTCCCATCATCTTGCTCAGACAACCACAGGGACCAAAAACATCAATGACAGGAAATTCCTCTAACGATCTAGATTTATCTGACAGGGTCCTGCTGTGGTGCTGTGGGCTAATGCGTCAGACTGCAGAGTCGTTGAATTGCAAGGTTGGTGGTTCAAACTCACCAGCAGCTCCTTGGAAACCCTATACAGGGTCGCTATGGGTCGGAATCAACTCAACGGCACTCAACAACAGCAACAACTGCTACTCCTCATTACGTCACACTCAGAAGAAAACCTGTGGCAGAAGTGCATTACTGAGCTCTGGTAGTGTAGTGGTTACAAGTCTGGCTGCTAAACTCAAGGTTGGCAGTTCGAAACTACCAGCTGTTCCGCGGGAGAAAGATGAGGCGCTCTGCTCCCATGAAGATTTACAACCCTGTACAGGCTCACTATGAGTGGGAACCGACTCCACAGCACTTAACAACAACAACAACAATTAAAATACACACAGACATACAAGCTCACAATCCCTAATATGTCCAAGTAGTAGTGTTACAAAGGAAGGAAGAAAAGGAGAAATCCCACACACTCTAAAAAAAAACAACAACAACAAAAACCTGGAGACCTGCCAGAATCAGGGTGGAAAAACTCCACCCTGCTCTTTCCCCACTGGGGCTGGGGCTTTCTTGAGAGGGGCACTCTGCCAGAACCCAGCCCTGTGAGAGGTTTCCAATGGAAAGCGCTAACAGGACTTCACCGTAGGAGCCGGAGATAGGCTGGTTGAAACAGGAAGCTCTGAAAAACATGTCTGGCCCAAATCACCAGCAGAAAAAATTGAAGTATTGTTCAAATAAACCAGTAAGAAGTAGGTTTTAGCTAACAAGTTTTACTGAAACTCTAACTCTCTGCTCACGTATGCATATGGCAGACGCAATGTGGCAACAACTGTCACAAAATTAGTTGTTTTATTAAAGGACAAAAAATTTGAGTGCACTTGTGGAAACTTACATGCTGTGGAGTCAGTTTCCATTTCAAATGTTCCTCTCTTCCTCACACAAACTACAAGATCCATCTATCTATACCCAGTTTCCTGGCATCATTTTGTTTTTCAAACTAAACCACTGAACTGATGAGGGTTCATACCTCACTGCATTTGTTTGTTTAAATCGCAACACAAATGGCAAAAACAACTACATACATACCTTTTGATTTGTTATGATTTGGCAATATTCTTAACAACTACTACTCCTTTGCTCAGCAAGGTAAAGATATGAAAGTAGCTTTTCCATTACTCCTGCTCTTTCTTGGGCCTACTCCAAGGTAGACTTCTTGGGTTTAGGGGGTCATCTGTCATGGGGAATGATAACTAGAATAAGGTAAGGAGGATCTCCAGGTAACCGGTTATGTAGACATATGGGGTATCTACAGAAAAGAGGACCTAGGATGAAGATTTGGAGTCCTGGTATGGCGGTGGGTTTGAACTGCAAGGTCGGTGGTTCAAGCTCACGCGTTCTCCTTGGAAACCCTACATAGGGTGTATATGATTCCAAACAGACTCAACAGCATTTAACAACAACAAGAAGAAACATGAAAATTTAGAAGGCAGTCAGGTTCAAGAAGATTCTGCTCAATGGGACGGCCTGGCATCAAAAATCAGAGCGTGAACCAGGTGAAGAGAATGTTCATGGAGAGGGAAGGCTGGTATGAAGCATGAGAGCCCAAGAGGTAATGTTAGGGGTGCACTGCACAGCATATACTAAAAACCAGATTTCTTGAACAGAAGGCAATTTAACAAATATGAAAAGAATTTGAGCAAGCTTTAGCAATGAATTAGAATGGGAGGTTATGAGTGGAAATGTCAATAAAATGTGTGTGAATGTCTCATCCAAGTGTGTAAATAGATACATTGTTGTTGTTAGGTGACATCAAATCGGTACCGACTCACAGTGACCTTATTATGCACAGCAGAACGAAACACTGCCTAATCCGGGGCCAACATCATACATACATGGAAATATTCTCCAGCTCTGACAGTCTTTGGGAAGGCACTCTTCCCAATAATAATGTGAGCACATGCCATCTGTTGTTGTTGTTAAGTGCTGTCAAGTCAGTTACAACTCATAGCAACCCTGTACAGGGTTTCGTAGGAGCAGCTGGTGAGTTTGAACCACCAACCTTGTGGCTCAAACCGACCTTACAGTCAATGGTGCTTTATCCCACAGCACCACACCAGAAATACTGCCTGCCTAGATCTCGGCTTTTAAGACTCATTCTCTACTGCTTTAGTTTCTTAGTACTACTATAATAGAAATTAGTGAGTGGCTTTAATGGACAGAAATTTATTTTCTCACAATTTAAAAAGCTGAACGTCTGCATTTAGAATGACAACTCTAGGGGGAAGGCTAGCAGTCTCTAGGGTTAAGTCCTTGTATCTTTTCAGTTTCTCTTCCTGGGTTCCTTAGAGATATTCAGGTGGTGATTTTTCTTCTCCTAGCTGTGCCATGTATTTTCAATAACCTCATATGCATGTGAAAGCTGGACAGTGAATAAGGAAGACTGTAGATGAATTGATGCTTTTGAGTTATGGTGTTGAGAAGAATACTGAAAGTTCCATGGACTGCCAAAAGAACCAGCAGACCTGTGTTGGAAGAAGTGCAATCAGAGTGCTCCTTGGAGGCCAGGATGGCCAAACTTCATCTCTCATACTTCAGACATACTGTCAGGAGGGACCAGTCGCTAGAGAAGGATATCATGTTTGGTAAGGTGGAGGATCAGAGCAAAGAGGAAGACCCCCAACAAGATGGATTGGCAGTATGGCAGCATCAATGGACTCAAGCGTGGCAACAATTGTGAGCTTGGCCCAGGACTGGGCAGTGTTTCGTTCTGTTGTGCATAGAGTTGCTATGAGTCGGTACCGACTTGATGGCACCTAACAACAAAAATAACAACAACAAACTGTGCTTCTATAAGGAGCCCTTGTAGCATTGTAGGATATCCATTGGTTTGCTAACTGCAGGACTAACGGTTCAAATCCACCAGCCCAAAATTGGGAGGAAGATAGGCTGCTTGATCCCACAAAGATTTATAGTCTGAGAAATCCTATATATAGGCTCTATGAGTACAATCAACTCGATGGCAGTGTGTTTGTTTTTTGTGCCTCCTTGCTTGTGTGCCTAGTTCATTTATATCTCAAAAGTGGTAGCTTAAAACACAATCTACACAGATATGATCTCATCAACATATTATATATCATGACATTCTTATCAGTAAATGTCATTATATCCACAAGTAAAGGGGTTAGGATTTACAGTACTTTTTCAGGTGCACAATTCAATCTGTAACATGTACTAAAACAAATCACGATTTCTTAGGAAATGATTAATCCCAAGAGTTGTTATTGTTAAGTGCTGTCGAATCGGTTCTGACTCATAACAACCCCCCTGTATAGGGCTTCCAAGGAATGGATGGTGTGCTTTACTTGTGGTTCAAACCAACCTTATGGTCCAGTCTTTTATTCCACAACACCATAGCAGGACTCCAATCACAAAAGAAAGGCAAGAAAAATACAAGATGAGTCTGGAACATATTTTTGTGCCAGAAAGGACATGCTCAAGGAACAATAAGGGACATGTCAAAGAAAACATAGGGGCTGTACTTGATCATCAAAATAAATAATGTTAGGTTATAATCCATTGATGGAGTCCTGGTGTGGTGCTATGGGTTACGGTGCTAGGTTGTAATGTCGGTTTGAATTACAATGTCGGTTTGAACTGCAAGGTCGGTGGTTCAAGCACCAGCTGCTCCTTGGACACTCCATACAGGGTCACTATAAGTCGGAACTGACTCAACGGCACTTAACAATCCACTGAACTAAATAAAACAGGAAAAAAATCATGAGTCCATACTAATATAAATAAATACATAACTAAATTGATTTTGATACAGAAAAGGATGTATTTACACAACTCAAATTACAGAAAAAACTGGCAAATACATAATGCAGAAACCTGTCATACAAGGAAGACTTACATATTCTCCACTAATAGGGACTGATATAAGAGGTAAGACTGGACCCTGTCAAAGGTGGAAAACCTGCACAACCCAGAGAAGCAAGGCAGCTCATCAAATTTCGGCTTCTCATAGGTATCACTGAACCTCACTGAAAAGTACTTAGTAATTGCAAAGAGAAACTATGGGACCTTACAATGGAGAAGTCTGGCAGATAACATTTACCAAGTGATCAAAGTAAGTGTCCACCAGTAATGGGACAACTCAAAATGATGACCACTAAATAGGATGCAATGAAAATACTTAATCTTTTCTTTAATGTTCCTGCCAAGGATGCATCACCTGAATCTAATCATGAGGATTACTGACAAACCAAAGCAGAACATTCTACAAAATAACTGTTCTAGGCACAACAAGGTTAAGACTGTGTAACTGTTTTAAGCTGAAGAAAATTAAAGAAACAAACCAACTACAAGGCCATTCATGATTCTAAATTGGATCCTTAGACTATATAAAACCCAAACCGATTGAGATCAAGTCGATTCTGGTCCATAATCTGACCAGAACCTGTAAGAGTGAGTAGTAGTTCTGCATGGGGTTTCCAAGGTGGTAATCTCTAGAGCAAGGAGCTCTGGTAGCGTAGTGGTTACGAATCGGGCTGCGAACCTCAGGGTCAGCATTTCGAAACTAACAGCTGTTCTGCAGGAGAAAGATGAGGCTTTCTGTTCCTATAAAGATTTACAGCCTCGGAAACCCTATACAGGGTCGCTAAGAGTTGGAACCGATTCCATGACACATAACAACAATCTCTAGAGCAGCACACTGCAAAATCTTTCTCTCTATTATCGGTTGTTGTTATTGTTGTTAAGTGCCATCGAGTCAGTTCCGATCCACAGAGACCCTGTTTAGGGTTTCTGAGGAGCATCTGGTGAGCTTGAACTGCTGACTTTGCAGTTCAAACTGGCCTTGCAGTCCAGCACATTAATCCACAGGGCCACACCGGGACCCCTCTATTAGTGGCTAGTGGGTTCAAATCTCTGACATTTCAGTTTCAGCCAAACACTCTTAACCACTTTGCCACCAGGGTTCCATCCTTCTGACATGAAGAGATATTGCTGAGAAAAATGGTGAAGCCTGAATGGGGCTGGAGAAGTAAATGATAAAAAAAATAGACAGGGAATGACAGTGTGGCTGCAACAATGGGCTCAAATATAACAACTGTGAAGATGCTGTAGGACCAGGAAGTGTTTTGTTCTGCTGTACATAGGGTCACTATGAGTCAGAACCAACTTGCCGGCATCTATATAAGAGGGCTTCAAAAAGTTAGTGGAAAAATTCCATTAGCTACTAATTTCATTCTTCCACCAACTTACCTCGAGTGATTGGGGGTGAGGGAGGCTGGCAGAGGTAGTGGGAGACACAGGGAGGCATGAATGCAGGAGTTAAAGTGAATAGAGGTAAATACTATTAACTGATGGTACATGGAGGGGATTGCAAACATTGTATGTGATGAAACAAACAAAGTATATGATTTGTTGAATACAAAACTGATGATCTGTTCTGTAAACTTCTCAATTCACAAAAGAATTTTAAAAATTAAATGTATGTCACTCGATGGCACTTAACAACAGAAGAAAATAACATGACAGCAACCTAAATTAAACAAATGTATACACAACTGCTGCACAACTTCTCAAATCCTTTCCTATATTAATTAATGTGCAAATCAGAACTCTGAAAATCTTTATTGGTGCTAACATCTTCTGACAGAAAACTTCTGGAATGGGGAAAATTAACAAAAGAAAGGTTCCTATCCTAAGCAGAATTCTTGACCAAAGATCAAGTCTTAGTGCCTTCAAAAACGCTAGTAATTTTCTTTTATAAAATGTGGAATCATTTCATAGCAAGAGCAATTTAAATCAAGTGATTATATAATTTCAAAAATTGTTTATCACTCTCACAATCTTCACACATTAGAAAAGCACCACCAAGAAATTTAGAAGCAAAAGAAAAAGAGAGAAATAACTCTAAGAAAACAAACAATGAATGCAAAGTTAAGAAGGATGAAAGAAAATACCAATGAACACATAAGTCGCTCTAACTTAATACTAATATATATCTTGGATCACAATATCTTTTATAGCTAATAAAAAATAACATGGGCTTTTCTTTTATGGCAGCTTTTACAGACCCAGGTTTGTTTCCCTTCTTGATGAAAAATTAGTTACAACCTGGGAAACGAATTCTATACAGTCCTCCATAGCTTTGGTTAAGAACGTCCCAGCAGTGCCAAGCAGGACTAAGAAGCCATTTCTTCACCAAGGCAACTTGATAACATAACAGGTTTCTTAGCAACATGGTAGTCACAGTAACCACTCACCATGGTATTAGAATTAGGTTACCAACCCAAGAAAAGGCCAAAATAACAATTTAAACTTGCTAAATTTTAAGACCCATGGTAAATAGTTAGAGGGAATGAGAGAAAGAGATAATGTTCCTATGCTTCAACGTGATCTTCAGTGCTGGATGAGTAGATATTTAATCCAAACAAAATTCCAAATTCTAAATCAATCTTTAATGTTCTTAGTTCTTTTCTTTTTTTTTTCATTTGAAGCAAGCTACAGGCTCTAAAGGCCTTCTGCTCCTGTAAAGATTTACAGCCTCAGAAACCCTGTTCAGAGTCACTATGGGTCAGAACCGACTCAGCGGCACTTAACAACAACAGGCTCTAAGCCATACTTAGAATCTTTTCAGTAGAATATTTCCATCCACACATTTATAATTCTGATGGGATGGTTTTATAGACACAGTAGTTAGAATACATTAGAATACAGAAATGGCCAAGAAATCACAATGATTTCTAGCTTGTTAAAAATATGTAATAAAGAAAAGTTGGATCATTTGCTTTTAAAGTCAGATTTTCATACAACCATTCACTCATGTATTACAGAAGATCAATAAATGTTCTACATATGAAAAGAAACAAATGCAGAACTTATGTATACAATGCCACTTTACAAAATCTACTGTAGACACCATTTGTTGTTATTTGTTGTTGTTGTTGTTGTTAAGTGCCGTCGAGTCGGTTCCGACCCATAGCGACCCTGTACAGGGTTTCCGAGGGTGTAAATCTTTACGGGAGTAGAAAGCCTCATCTTTCTCCCGCGGAGTGGCTGGTAGTTTTGAACCGCTGACCTTAAGGTTCGCAGCCCGATTCGTAACCACTACGCTACCAGAGCTCCATTTGGTTGAAAATACATGAAAAATTATAATAAATTGAGTCATTAAATTTTACAATCCTAGTCCTTTCCATTACACTTAAGATTGTACATAACTCAAACAAAAACAATGCTTTCCACAAATGCTAAGCTTTCATGAATCTCAATCCTGTCCCATCTATTGAGAAGAATTCAAAAGAAACACAGACCTATCTTTCAAATCTGCCATTATCTATAATAGTGACATAAGATTTCATTTGTAATTATATAGTATCACTCCTGTCCATGCCTTATTTCACTTGAAGATAAGCTCATCTAAGACAAGAATCATAAATTTACATCTTTTTAGCTCTCAAAATACCTACAAGAATGCCTGACAAACATCAGGACCTCAATAGTGGCTGTTCATTGAACAAGTATGTTAAAGAAGACCCTAAAACAGTAGAATTGTTATACACTCATAAAAATTTTGCTGGCTAACTCATAACTGACATGCTATGCTCCTTATTTTTCATTCACCCTTCAAAGTGAGAACTTCAGTTATTAAACAGATGATATGATTTTTGAAAAGTTTTGCTGATTTCCCTATTACGACGATAGCTGGAGTTATGATAGACTACTCACCAGGAAACATCTTTCTAATTGGCAGTGAAAGCACAAAAGGAAACAGACACAGGTAGGCTAAGCAAACTCAAACAAAATCCAGGATTGTCACGTACCAGACAGAGCCCACCAGCAGTAAAAGCTGGTAGAGGTGTTAACATACTGATCATAAGACTGCACTGCTGTGCTTCAACAGAAGGAAGCCTGGTGGCTTGGTGGTTAAGCACTAAGCTGCCAACATAAAGGTCAGCAGTTAGAATCCACAAATGCCCAGCAGGAGACAGGCAGTCTGCTTCTATGAAGATTACAACCTTGAACAACCTATGAGGAATAGCTAGGCAAATTGTGGCGGCTCTGTATGATGGAGTATCATTCCGCAATATGAAGAAATGAACTATCAGGCTATGAAAAGACACTTACAACTATACTAGGAATATATCCTAGAGAAATAAGTCGTGATATGAACAGATATATGCACACCCATATTCACTGCAGCATTATTTACAAACAACCTAAACACCTATCTATGAATGAAATAAAAAAACAAAACAAAACTATGGACTTCAAATGTAGCACTGTAGGATCAGCACTGGACTGTGAAGCACATGGTCGGCAGTTCATACCCATCTTCAGTGCCATCAAGACTCAATAATGGAATACTGTAAGATGATAATAAGTCACAATATATCTAAGAACACCTCATAACATTGATGAATCTAGGGGACTCTGTGTTGAGTGAAACAAGTCATGCAAAAAGGGCATATTGAGACACTGCTGTACCAAAAAAAAAAACCATGCAAAGCTTCACATACAGAAAAAAACAGTCTTTGACAATTGTCAGGGGTGCAAAGGGGAGGAAAGGTTAAACCACCGACTAGAAGATAGACACAGTAACTTTGGTGATGTGAAAGACAATATATAATCATGATCATAGGAGGTCAGTACAAAATGACCAAGACAAAGAAAGATACAAGAAGTAGCACAGGAGTTAAAAGCAACAAAGGTAAATGCTATAACATCTATAAATGGACAGACACTCAAGTTGAACAGGGGTGAGAATGAAAGGGACTGCACCCAACAAAATATATAAAGATTTGACAGACGGTATTTCTATATACAGATGAAATTTCTGTATCTTTTTTGTCAAAAGGTTCCTAGAAAAATGGAATTAAAAAATTAATGACTGCAGCCATGTAATGAAGCAATGTATATGATTTGTTGAATGTAAAACCAGTCTGTTCTGTAAGCCTTCACTCAATTCACAATAAAAACTTGGGGAAAAAAAGAAAAATGAAATTTTTCTATAAAGTTTATGAAACCCACTCATATACATGAGGATAAGTAAAAAAGTACTGCTACTAGGAGTCTAGTTCATATGTTCATTGATTTATTCCACACAAAACATGTTTAAACATGTCTCTGTAATCAATGGATGGCTGAAGATAAGTTCTTTCAGTTACACCCTTGTCTTAGTCTCCTTATTTATTGTCTTTGTTGTTGCTGTTAAGGGCCTTCTTGTCAGTTCAGACTGATCTCCAAAAAGAAGGTCCAATCAAAACAATGACTTCCAAGGGAGTCTCCTTAACTAGTTATATTCAAGGCAGACCAGTTCATGCTGAAGGTAATGATGACTGCTTTTTGGGACTCCAAAAGGGAAATCTTTATAGATTTTGTTTTCAAAGGACACAAAACCATCATAAGGACTTAGCAGGAAGAAGCTTTTAAATAAAAAACAAAAAACTGAAAAATCCATTGGTAAGAAAAAGGCCAGGAAAATTTAACCAAAGAAAAGCTTTCCATCCTGACAATGCACCTTGTTCATTTTTTGAGGATTTTAAGGGCTATCCTATAAGAACTTTGTTGGGAAACCTTGCTTGGTTCGTTCACCTTACAGCATCTTGCCTATTCAGATTTCGTTTTGTTCTTAAACTCAAAAGAACTTTCAAAGGGACATGACTTGAATCACTTGAGGATGCCCAAACTGCCATTTTGACAGAGGGTAAACAGAAGAGTACAGAATTCTTCAGAGAAGGGTTGGAGAAATTAAAAAACTGTCTTCAGAAGTAAGAAATGTCAAGAAACAATAGCTTTACACTGATATTTCTATTTAATGAAGGTGTCTATGATTTTGTAGAAATTCTTTTTAACTTATCCTCAGATTTGCTGTTGTTGTTAAGTGTCTTCTAGTCAGTCCCGACCCAGAGCGACTCTGTATAGGGTTTCTGAGGAGCCGCTGGTGAGCTTGAACTAACGACCTTGCAGTTTAAATGGCTTTGCAGTCTGGCAAATTAACTCACAGTGCTACAACAGGACTCCATCCTCATAAATACCCTCATATTTATATATGCTGTAAATTTACCCATGAATATAATGGAGTATATACAGTAGGCAAAGTCCAAAAAGTTCTTAAACATAACCAAACACCTTGAAGAAATAAGTAGCTGACCTCAGGGCTTAGAACCAGTCTCAGGAAACACCAAGGCCAACTGCTATAACACAGTGCCACAGAGACCATGTCCTACAACCTACTTTGGGTGAGTAGCAACTGGAGTCTTAAAAGCTTAAGAATGGTCCACTAAGATGCAACTATTGGTCTCTCCCCATCCAGAGTAAATAGTGAAGATAACTACCAAAGATGCAAGAAAAGATTTAGTCAAAATGGACTTAGGGATCATGTGTGTCCCAGGCTCCACAATCCTGCGAACAGAAAAACTAGGTTGTTGGTGCTGCTGTTAAGTGCTGTGGAGTCAGTTCCAACCCATAGTGACCGTGTGTAGGAGAAACTGGTGAGTTTGAACCACCAACCTTGTGGTTTAAATCAACTTTACAGTTCAGCTCATTAATCCACAGTGCCACACCAGGCAGTGCCCTATTATTACTGCTGACTGCTCCGAAAAGGATCACAATGAGAGTCTCTGGATAGAAGGGAGAAAAATAAGGAACAAAACTCAAAATTGTAAACAAGACCAGGCTGGCTGGCCTGGTAGAAACTGGTGAACGCTCCGGACTGCGGACTGCAACCCTTAAAGATCATTCAGGCCTGAAACTAAACTCACCTCATGCCTCTCATGGCTCAACTTTCAGCCAGAAAATAGGCAGGTCTACAAGGCAAACAATAACACCAGGGAGGTAGGCACTCCTTAGAACAAACATCTGAGATCAAAAGGGCATCATTTGCCTAGGGATAAAGCTCAGAAGACAGGAAGGCATAAGGCAAGGATGAATGGAAATGATAAACACAGGAAGGAAATGCGAAGAGTGTTACTAAATTATGGGGATTGCAATCAACATTACACACACACACACACACACACACACACACACAAAATGTATATGCCCTTATTGAATGGAAAACCCATTTGCTTTACAAACTTTCACGCAAATCACAATAAAAAGTTAAAAAAAGAGACAGGAAAGAACATAAGACGCATAACCTTATATATTAAAGCGGTTTTAAAAGTTGGAATACATGTAAGGCAGAAACCAGTCAAAAGGAAAACTCAAAATTTTCCACTAAAATAAGCACTAGAAGTGTGATAAGACTGCATTCTATCAAAGCATAAAACTTGTGAGACCTGGAAAAACAAGGCAGTCCCGATGAGTTAACAACTCTCACATATGACATTCTGGAAAAATCTAAACTACACAGTAATAAAATCAGTGATTGTCAGAGATTCAGCAGGATGAACAGCTGGAGTGCAGGGCATTTGGGGGGTCATTAAACTCTTCTGTGTGGTACTATTGTTAGTACTGTACCGTTGGTTCTCACTCATAGTTATCCTGTACTGGGTTTCCAAGGCTGTATATCTTTACGGGCGCAGAAAGACTCATCTTTCTCCCGCGGAAAAGCTGGTAGTTTCAAACTGCTGACCTTGCGGTTCGCAGCCCAATTCGTAAACACTACCTTACCAGAGATCCTTAAACAACATATATAGCACTGGGCAAATCAGTTTCAAAAGACCTCTTTAAAGCTTTTAAGAGCAAAGATGTGACTTTGAGGACAAAGTTGCACCTTACCTAAGGCATATTTATAATTACCTCATATTCATAAAAAAGCTGGACAATGTATAAAGAAGATTGAAGAATTTATGACTTTAATATGGTATTGGTGAAAAATATGGAATATACTATGGCCTGCTACAAGAACAAATAAATTTGTTTTAGAAGAATGACAGCCAGAATGCTCATGTATTTTGCACATATCATGAAGAGGGGCCAGTCCCTGGAGATAGAATGCATGCTTGTTAAAGCAGAGGACCAGCAAAAAAAGAGGAAGGTTTTCAATGAGATGGACTGACACAGTGGCTGCAATAATGGACTTGAAGGTAGGACTAAATGTAAGGATGTTGCAGGTGGTCACTATGAGTAAGAACCAATGCAAAAGAACGTAACAACAACAACACAAAGCTGCAGATATAGAGAACAGTAATGAGGAATGATCACAAACTGACATTTAAGATGTTAGTCTTCACTACATTTTTCTTGATACAGAAACTCTAGATAATGAATCATTTCAGATAATCATGCATTTGTATTTTAAAGACATCATTCTATTTAGCCTAAAACAATGTAAATTTGTTTGATGGATAATATTTAATAAAAGCAGAGCTTTGCAATTAAATCCTTGTTTCTAAAGTCAGTACTCAGGACACTATAGCTTCTTCAGAGGAGGAAGCGCCTAAATTATGATTAGGTTGTTGTTAAGTGCAGCAGAGGTGGTTCAGACTCAAAGCGACCCTATGTGGGGCTTCTGAGGAGCGACTGGTGGGTCTGAACCACCAACCTGTGGTTAGCAGTCCAGTGTTTAGCCTACAGGCCATCAAAGATATCAGGTTAGACATCGTCATTCCCTATAGCTGGAGATCCTTACAGTCAACATGGTGTGGTGCTGTATAATAAGCACTGGATTGCTAACTACAAAGTCAGTAGTTCAAACCCACCAGCCACTCCTCAGAAACCCTATAGAGGGGCGCTGTGAGTCAGAATCGACTTAACAACACTTAACAAAAACACAGTCAACATAAGAAACGAGATAATCATCTATAGAATTAACACTCCCTGAATAAATGTACATAAGCATTCTAAATAACAGAAAGGCAAATTAATCCACTGATACAGTCTTCTTTGGATTTGATTAGCATTAAGTTGGTTTTCCAGAATCTGATCACCAACCCTCCCCTCTAACTTCCTATATAAACTTTACTGATCTGTGATACTGAGAATCAAATTGTTCTTTGGAAAAGACAGTAGGTCTGGTAGCATAAATCTTCATGCATCACCTCCAAGACCATGACAGAAATCATCAAACAACTTGGCTTTCCTACTAAGTTCAGAGGCTGATTCTGTATGTCCACACAGTGTTCCAGGCAGCCACCGTTCAACGGGTGAAGAGTTGGGTATGAGTGTGTATATATAAAATCTAAGTAAAGTCTGCATAAAAGAAAAACTCTGTATATGAGGCTAGAACCCAGGCTCCAGCCATCATGAGCTGTGTGTTGTTTGACTTAGCACAAATTACATGGCTTCTCTGTGCCTTGGGGTCCACATCTACTTCTATTGTCCACTTCTACAACTATTTGATTTTGTTAGTAAGAATAATCTCAATTTCTTCAATATTTTATTATCAAATAAAAGATAATGGTTATCTGATGATACAATTTTTTAAACATTTAATCATCAACACCCCCTAGACATGATACTAACCTACCTATTTAGGCTTATTAAGATTTACATGGAGTAAAAAGAAAGCTGCAGAGACAGAGACTCTCATGACACCAACGGTGAGTGAAGCAGACGCAGACTGAGGTCAGATGCCTACTGTTGAGAAGAGAAAGCATTTCTGCCTCACCTTATTTTAACCCCTATTGCTTCTAAGTCTTCTGTAGGTTTTATTAAGAAGGTTACATCTGGAATTGTATGATTTGAAAATTAAGTCGCAGGGCATCTTGCTCTTTGAATTTCAAGGGGTTTTGAACTTGTCCCCATTCCTATAACATCTCATGACCATGACCCTTCACTTTTGCTCACCCCAGTCCTATTTGCTGGGGGCCCACAGACTTTAAAAAAGCATTCTCATAAAGAGTCAGGTATTTGAAGCCGACTAGCCTCTTTCAACAAAGTAAACAGTGCAGCAAAGCTCCAGTGGACAAAGACAGGCTTCGAGTGGAGGAACTAAAGTCAGGCTGCTGCAGTTCCCCAAGGTTACTAACTCTGTTAATTTGGTCAAATCTCTTGACTTCACAAAATTTCAATTTCCTAATCTATAAAATAAGAATAAAAGTAGCATACTGTCAAGACACAGTTGTTGTTATTATTGTTAAGTGGTGAGGAGTCAATCTGGACTCATAGCGACCCTGTATCCGATCCTGTATCTGGCTTCCAAGGAGGACCTGGTAAACAACCAGGTAAGTTTAATTGCTGATATTTGAAAAGAATAAAAGATTGTATTTATTTAAACTAGTTCCATGTCATATTTCCCCACTGGAATCAAAATAAGAAACATGACTAAATGATGTGACTGTAAACAAAGCAAACAAGCAAATTTATTTAAACCGTTTTCTGGGATTGTCATTTATTATTTGATTTAAGAAGGAGCGACTTTCATACTATGAAAATGGAACTGAGGACCTCGTTGCCATGGTGAGCACCAGTTGGGGTGGGAGCACCTTATCACAGAATATTGAAATTAAAAGCAGCTTATTACCAATAAAGGTGGTGCAGATGAAATATCAGCAGTAGGAGGCATGAGGGATTAGATGGTCTCTAACAAATTTGTCTTTGAAAACAAGAAGACTGTCTAAATGACAATATTTTGACTGTTTTTAATTTCCCCCGCTAAAATGACACTTTGAAAGCATACTATGTTCAATAATAATTATGAGTGCCCTATTATCATGATAAAAATTTTACTAAAGTTACTCAAGTTAAATGTTCCTTAGAAGCAAACATTAAGAAAAAGATTCACAGTCCCACAATTATAAAAACATAGGAAATAAATTTTAAATGCTTCCCTGCCCACTGAAATAGTTCATTGCTAGGGCCCTTCCTCATGTACTGGGGTAACCACCTTGGCATGATAAAATGATTATGAGCAAAATAAAATCATGTAGCTAAGAACAAAAATGTGCCTGACCAAACAAAAAAACCTCCAAAACTTGGATTCTAACTCATAATAACCCCATAGGTTTTCCAGGGTTATAGATAATCTTTACATTACATATATATAATCTTTACTGGAGTTCTGGTGTGGTGCCTGACTGCTAACCACAAGGTTGATGGTTCAAGCCCACCAACTGCTCCTTGGAAACCCCATACAGGGTCACTATGAGTCAGAACTGACTCAACAGCACTTTTGGTTAGTTAGTTATGTGCCGTGGAGTCGGTTCCAACTCACAGCAACCCTCTACAGGGTTTCCAAGGTTGTAAATCTTTACGGGAGCAGAAAGCCTCATCTTCCTCCCACAGAATAGCTGGTAGTTTCGAACTGCTGACCTTGTGGTTCACAGCCTGATTTATAACCACTACGCTACCAGAGCTCCTTCAACAGCACTTAACAACAACAAATACAATCTTTACAGAAGTTGACAGCCCCATCTTTCTTTTACAGAGCTGTTGGTGGTTTCAAACTGCCAACCTATGCTCAGCAGGCCAACACCTAACCACTAGGTTACCAGAGCTTTTTAACAAAAATGTACTTTGCAGTTTAAAATGTGGCAAGGAATGTAAGATACCTGGACTGTATTGAAAGATATATGGAAGGGGTTCACTTTTTAAGGAGAGAGTGGAGAACCAAAGATACAGAATTGGGAACAAACACCAGAAGGTAAAAAGCAAAAACTGTACAGGGTATGTGCTCAACCTAAAACCTCTTCAACTTGAATAACCACAGTCTCATTACTTGATATGAAAGGGTAAGGAGAAGCATTCTTTGTCACAAAGCACTACTTCTTAAAATGATGCTCAAGAATAAAGCTGGGTTTTTAATTATAACTTAATGCATGAGGGTGCTTAAAAAGACTGGAAAATTTCTTTTTATTGTGAACTAAGTGAAAGTTTACAGAGCAGTTTTATCTTCAACAAATCATGTATTTCATTTCATTACAATGATTGCAATTCCCTCCATGTACTATCAGTTAATAGCTATTTACCTCTATTCAATTTAACTCTTGCATTCCTAACCATCTTCCTCTACCTTCAATCTTTCCTCTGCCAACCTACCTCTTGTTGCATATTGCCTTCCCCATCCAGAGGCTGATTCTGTATGTGTCTACGTTCTAGCCCAAGAATAATGTTCCCTTTCTTCCCACCCCTGGTAATCATCACAAAATGTTTCTTTTATCAAGAGCTCTTGAACCACCTTCATATATTCCTATCTGTGATATGAAGCTATAAGATAATAAGCACTGGACTGCAAGATCGAGAGTTCAAACCTACCATCTACTCCTAGGAACCCCTACACATGGTTACTATGAGTCAGAACTGACTCAACAGCACTTTACAACAATGTCTAAATAATACCAATGCAAATAATGACTGTGACAGATGACATTGCCAATATTTCAGACTAAAATTCAATGGAATTGGTTTAAGAATTATAGAAATAAAATTTATCATTTTAACCTGCTTTTAAAAGTAACAACTGGTGATGGATTTGTTCATTCTCTAGAATTGATGTATGATTCATGTATTCAGATAGTAATCTAATATTCACTGAGTGCCCACCAAGTATTAGGCATTGCTCCAATTGGCATGGAGGTCAACAAAACTTGCAAGATCCATATTTTCATGAAACTCACCTTTTTAGCTAAGGTGGCAAGAACAGAAACAGGCAATAATAACAAAGTAAATAAATTAACCCATTGAGTATTGTCCACATTTGTTGTTCCTGTTGTCATCGAGACGCTTCCAACTCAAAGATTCTGAGGCAGGAGCAGAAAGCCTCATCTTTCAACCACAGAGCAGCTGGTGGGCTCAAGTTGCTGACCTTGTGGTTTGCAGTACAGTGCTTAGCCTACAGAGCCACCACGCTCTGCTTTATCACCCAATAAATACGCAGAGGTCAGGTAATATTTCTACCTAAAACATTTACATTTATTTTTCAAAATGAATAGCATTTATAAAATATATATTTATATGTTGCTGTTGTTGTTAAGTGCCGTTGAGTCGGTTCCAACTCATAGCAACCCTGCAAAGGGTTTTCGAGGAACAGCTGGTAAATTTGAATTGCCAAGCTTGTGGTTCAAACCAATTTTGCTGTCCCACATACATTACATCATATACTTCTATGGTGCATGCCTATACGATATAATATATATGTTGTTGTTGTTAAGTGCCTTCAAAGTCAGAACCGACTCATAATGCCTCTGTATAGGATTTCTAAGAAGTGGTTGGAGGGGTTTGAATTGCCGACCTTAATTAAGGTTAGCAGTCCAGTGTGGTGGTTGGTGTAAGGTTAGCACTGGACTGTGAACCACAAGATCGTCAGTTCAAACCCACCATCTGTTCCTTGGAAACTCTACAGGGTTGCTATGAGTTGAGAACAACTCAAGAGCAGTTGGTGAGTTTGAACCACACAATAGGTGGCCAAGTACTTATCCTATAGCATCCCACCAGGAGTTATGTATCACAGTCTTATTTAGATAATCAAGGGTATGTAGGATAAGCACTGAACTGCTAACCATAAGATGAGTGGTTCACACCCACCAGCCAGCCATTCTATGGAAACTCTACACAGGGTTACTATGAGTCAGAACCAACTCAATCGACACCTGTTGGTTTGAACCACAAGGTGAGCAGTTTATACCCACCAGCAACACTTTGGAAACCCAAGACAGGGTCACTGTGAGTCCGAATCAACTTGACAGAACCAACCACTTAATAACAACAACAAATACAAACAAAACAGTATGATATTGCATATAGCAAAAATTTACGTTGTGTTCATGTTTTTAAAAACAATCCCTTACAAATTTCAATAACAGATTGCTGCAAACAACTACCTCAATTTTTGCATACTTAAAAATAGTAAATCCATTATATAGAAGAATGGACTGACTCATTTTCTCAACATAAGAATGAAAGTACATAGAATGAGGAGGCGATAGAGGCACGAAGTGACTGGCATATACGTTTTCAAGAGAGAATTTAGTTTAAGAGTATGAGAGGAAGGGTAGAGTCCCCACTGAATAGTTTTAATCTTATCTAGATGGGTCTGGTGAAAGGAAAGGGGGATAGGATTCTTGTGATTCAATAATGAGTAATTGTTATCATGAATAATTGAGACTGTCACAGCTGTAAAGGTAGAAGTTTTGTAACAAAAACAGAGGAGTAGTTAATCTGTGGCACTATGGGCTAATGTATCAGACTGCAGGGTCATTTGAACTGCAACGGTGGTGGTTCAAACTCACCAGCTGCTCCTTGGAAGACCTATACAGGGTTGCTATGGGTTAGAATTGACTCTACCGCACTTAATAACAATAACAACAGTTACTCTTACAGACCAGGAGCAGAGAACCCTACAACCATCAAGGGAGACGAGCAAAGGCAGAATGTCAGACCCTATCCAGAGAAGCAGTGACACCAGAGATGGAGGCAGAGATGAAGACATGGCGAGAGGGAGCAGCTAAATACTCTGGAGTCATGGAAAGAGAAGAACTTGAGTGCTGGCGACCAAGAGGCAAGCTTGCAGAATATGCCCTTTGGTTGTTTAAATTACTTTATGTTCCTGAGTATTTTTGTGTACATTCCCCACCCCTAAAAAACAAAAACAAAAAAACAGAGTGAAAGGAAACCAATACTGTTGAATGATGTTGCATGGAGGGGATTGTAATCATTGCAACGAAGTAAAGCCGATGTTCTCCCATGTAAACTATCACTCAGTTCACAATAAAAACTTAAAAAAAAAACAAAGAAAGTACAGAAAAACATAAATTCTCTGGTTTATAGCACAAATAACTTTTCAGTGGTGAGGCCATATACAGAATTAAGTGTCTTTCATGTATATCTGTGGAGTCCTGGTGTGGCGCTGTGGGCTAATGCATCAGACTGCAAGGTTAGAACTGCAAGGTCGGTGGTTCAAGCTCACCAGTTGCTCCTTGGAAACCCTATACGAGGGTCGCTATGGGTCGGAATCAACTCGATGGCACTTAACAACAACAACATGTATACATGTATTGCTTATCTCTATAAACAATTTCCAGGTTACCAAATCATTCAGTGAGCAGGGTGGGAGTTGAAAATGAGGGATCAGCATGAGATTATCACAGGACATTTTATAAGTCTACTTAAAGGAGTCCTGGTGTGCTGTGGGTTAATGCACCAGACTGCAAAGCTGTTTGAACTGCAAGGTCGGTGGTTTTAGCTCACCAGCTGTTCCATGGAAACCCTATACAGGGTTGCTATGGGTCAGAACTGACTCAACAGCACCTCACAACAACAACAACTTAAAGAGAAGGCATGAGAAATCCTTTCTCCAACCTTTTATACATGAAAACCTTAGCTGTCATGTATTCCCTCCCAGCCCATAAAACACACACACAAAAATGATAACTTTTAGTGTACATAATTTTCAAAATTATAGTTCTGATATAAACTGCCACTACATTCCTTCTTAATATTGGAATTTCTCTCTTCTGAAAATTTATTTGTAAAATGATCAAAGAGGATAAAAGACTAATTAGCACTTCTTGGTTGCTGAAATGGTTTTGATTAGACTCCTCCATAAAGTATTGCTAGCATATAACTGTGAAATATTTTTAAAACAGTGTTTTCCTACAGAAAAGGAAAACACTAAAATTCCTCAAAGTGTTACCTAAATGACAGGCATTGTAACTCAAATATAACTGGAAGGCTGGTGCTCCCAACATTTAAATCTTAATCTCCTTCTCACTTATCCTTTGGCCTGCCACACACTCCTGCGAGGAACTCGGGCAATTAGCTTTCAGGTGGGCCAACTATTAGTAAAATCGTCTTGGCAATTAAAATGTAAAACTTTACAGATCCTGGATTTGGGGATTGTTTTGTTTCAGCATGAATTTTTCTTTTCATTCCACTCTCATCTATTCTTCCTATGGAGCCTGCTAAACAGAACAAATTATTACAACAGTATGTCCTATTTTATAAGATTTTTCAGAACCTCATTCCCATTACCCAGTATTTTCTTTCATACTCACTATGAACTATGGTAATGTTATATATCTGTTTGATTGTTTATTGTCAGTGTCCTCTAACTCTGTTTATTCTGTTAACCATTACTTCTTCAGCACCCAAAACTGCGCCTAAGAGGGTAGGTGCTCATCAATACTAGGGGAATAAAAGACCAACAAACAAGGTGGTGGTGTGTGTTAAGTGCCATCGAGTCGGTTCCGACCCATAGCGACCCTGTACAGGGTTTCCGAGGGTGTAAATCTTTACGGGAGTAGAAAGCCTCATCTTTCTCCCGCGGAGCGGCTGGTAGTTTCGAACTGCTGACCTTAAGGTTCGCAGCCCGATTCGTAACCACTAAACAAGGTGGTAAAACAAAGAAATTAAATATGAGGACTTTGAGGTCAATAGGGACCTGGATTCAAATTTCCACTCTGTTCCTTAGTAGCTATTGGACTTTGGGTAAATTTTATTTTGTATGATAGTTTCTTCACTTTTCAACTAAATAATTATGAGTATCCAATGCAGGTAATATACCTGGTAGACAGAAAGAATAAATAAAACTTTGCTAGTAATCCTTGGTGTTGCAGTTAGTTACATGTAAATTAGAATCGACTAGATGGCACACGGAGTCCTGGTGTGGCGCTATGGGTTAATTTGCCAGACTGCAAAGCCGTTTGAACCGCAAGGTCGGTGGTTCAAGCTCACCAGTTGCTCCTTGGTAACCCTACACAGGGTCGCTATGGGTCAAAATCGACTCCACGGCACTTAACAACAACAAAGATGGCACACAACCACCAGTAATCCCTATGGCAAAACTTTGGAATAGGAGGAATAAGACATCCCCAGTCCTGGTATGGCGCTGTGGGTTAATGCATCAGACTGCAAAGCAGTTTGAACTGCAAGGTTGGCAGTTCAATCTCACGAGGTGCTCCTCAGAAACCCTATACAGGGTTGCTATGGGTCGGAACCGACTCGACCACACTTAACAACAACAACAAAAAGTCACCGTAAAACTGGTTGAAATAAGAAAAATTCTGGCCTTACATTTCCAAAAGTGAAAAGGAGGATGAGTGACGAAGAAAATAGATGCTTCCTATAGAATAAGGAAGACCGTAGAAGAATTGATGCTTTTGAGTTATGGTGTTGGAGGAGAATATTGAAAGTGCCACGAGCTGCCAAAAGAACCAATAGATCTGTGTTGGAAGAAGTGCAGCCAGAGTGTTCCTTGGAGGCCAAGATGGCCAAACTTCATCTCTTACACTTCGGACATATTGTCAGTAGGGACCAGTCATTGGAGAAGGACATCATGATGTTTGGTAAGGTGGAGGGTCAGAGAAAAAGAGGAAGACCCCCAGAGAGATGGATTGGCAAAGTGGCAGCATTAATAGACTAAAGTGTGGCAACAATAGTAAGGTTAGTCCAGGATTGGGCAGTGTTTTGTTCTTCTGTGCATAGGGTCGCTATGGGTTGGTATCAACTCAATGGCACCTAACAACAACAACAACAACATAATTAGTTAATAATAATGGAGTCCTTGGTGTGATGCTGCAGGATAATGCATTAGACTGCAAGATCGATTTGAACTGCAATTCCAGCTGTTCAAACTCACCAGAGACTCCTTGAAAACCCTATACAGGGTCGCTATGAGTCAGAATCTATTTGATAGAGCTTATCAACATAGTTAAAGGAGCTCTGGTGGTGTAGTGCTTACGAGTCAGGCTGCCAACCTCAAGGTCAGCAGTTCGAAACTACTAGCAGTTCCGGGAGAGAAAGACGAAGCAATTCTACTCCCTTAAAGATTTCCAGCCTCGGAAACCCTGTGCAGGGTCACTATGAGTCGGAACCGACTCCATGGCACATAACAACAACATAGTTAACAATAATGAGCCTTGGAAGCACAGTTACAAGTTGGACTGCTAACCAAAATGTCAGCAGTTCGAATCTAGTAGCCATTACGAAGGAAAAAGATAAGGCTTTCCGCTCCTGTAAAGAATTATATATAACCTCAGAAACCTTATACAGGGTCATTATGAATCAGAACCGACTCCATAGCACATAAGCACCAGCATACAACCAACAACCACCACCACACAGTTAATAACTGTATGTTGCTGTTGTCACATACTGTCGAGTACGCTCCTACTTACAGCAACCTTGTGGAGATGCCAGAAAATGCACTCAATTGAAAGGTCGGTTTGAATTGCAAGTTCGGTGGTTCAAACTCAACAACCACTCATAGGAAATCCTACACGGAACCAACTCAATGGCACTTAACAACAACAACAACAACAACAACATAGGATTTCCGAGGAATGGCTGGTGGGTTTGAAGTGCATACCTTGCAATTCAAACCAACCTTGTGGCCCAGTGCTTATCCTACAGTGCTTCACCAGGACTCAAATAATTGTACAATGCAATTAAAGGGTTACCTTAGTCAAGAAGAAGAGCAGGCAAGGCATGTAAAACTGCTAAGCCTAGCAAAACCTGAATACGTGAAAACATGAATTGGTCTAAGAAAATGTAAAGAATTTAATGTTATCCAATGTCAAAACAAACATAACATTTTCTTAACTACATTTGCAACGACAACCGAAAGTGGACTAAAATGGCACACATTCTGGCAAAGTTGTCTCTCTAGAAGAACTGCACTAGGCATACAATGAACACAATCATTTTAATGATACAAAGCAAAGGAAAAACATCAGTGTTTTCATATAATTGTAAAAGCAAAGGAAAAATTCTAGGTTTTAATACATGGTAACAGAAAATCTCTGGAAATAAAATTGGGACCAAGAGAACGACAATATTCTCGTCTTACTTTATAGCTCTAACTTTACAGTTTTTTAAAAGAACAAATTGTGTTTTCAAATAATCAAACTTAGAAGGAATCAGGGAGAATTCTGGCTCACTAATCAGAAGTCTCACTTCTTAAAAAGCACAAAGAAATTCAAGGATGACCTGGATCTGTCCATACAAATTCCAAAGAGCAACCGCCCATGGGCTTCTTATTTTTAGAACTTGTCACTGAAAGTAAAAGCAATCTAGGATACTCATCGCTTAGCATGCTGTATCTTGCTTTGACTTGCCGAACAGACAAGACAATCATCTTTCTGTAATTTCTAAGCCAGTGGTGTAGCAAAAAGGGTGGGGCTTCAGAACGGAAAGCTTTGTGCAACACTCAAAGATACCTTCTATGTTTTTTAAAAGCTATAAAATACTTCATAACTTTTTCAAACAGCTGAGTTCACTACATCCTGACACTTCGTTAAAGCTTACATTTTACTCAAAATATCACAATTTCTACTCCTAATGGCATTAAGGACTCCTGGTATGATGCTGTAAGATCAGCACTGGACTATGAACCACAGGTCAACAGTTCAAAAACCCACCAACTGCTCCTTGAAAACGCTATATAGGGTGGCTATGAGAGATAACAGACTTAATGGCACTTAACAACAACAATTGGCATTAAAAATATGAAAGATACTCTTGTCAAACCAGAGAAGCTTCCTAAAATGATTCCATGTTAGAATCTCCTTTGCATTTGGCTGCAGTTGATGATCAAGGTTAGATTACTACACCAAACACAAATCACATTACCACCCTTTCTCTTGCAAATGTCCTCAGCAAAAGTATGCCCAGCATGGCTTCCATAACCATTTTGGGGCTGGCACTAACAACAGTTGGTCATCAGTTCCTGCACAACAGGAAGAGACTGGCTCCAGCCTAAGGAAGTCCTCTTGGTGTCTGGTGCACTACTTCTACTGTGCTGCTCACACCTCCGGCCAGGCTCTGACTCAACATTTGGCCCCCACTCTCCAGCTACTGGTGAGTGAAGACCACGAACAGCCACCAGTCTGACTCAGGCTTCTCTCTGGCCTCAAGGCTCCCTACCCTTCCTGTGACCACACCAGCTCCTTGAATTGTTCTCCTCTACTGAAGCCAGCCTTCATTTGCTGCTTCCGTTCCTAGTGGCAAAAGATTTCTCCAAACTGAAATTGCTGATTCTGATGAGGCAACAGGAAGTCACAGCCACTAGGGCAAATACAGTTCAATGTGGATGCCTGGCGGGTAGCAAACATTGCTGTTAAGAAGGGAGCACACACTTAAAAGCTCACTTTTGTGTTTAGAATGCCAAAACTCTCTAAAACTCAAAAGGCCACCTTGTATCACCTCCACCCTCAACATACCAGCCAAAGGAAATCCACTCAATGATAAAGCTGCCCTCTCTTCTCCTGAGGAGTGTTCTTAGCCTAAAAGGAAGGAAGGTAGTAAGTGGCTGTCTAAAAAAAGAGATGGCTAGTATGCCACTTTTGGAAGAAAGGCCTAGGGATCTACTTTCAAGAATCAGCCAATGAAAATCTCATAGATCCCATTGGTTCTACCTCAACTGGTCACGGGAATGACAGAACCAGGTAGCATTTCATTTTATTGTAAATGGGCTTGCCATGCATTAGGAGACCTCCTGACAGCTAACAACAACAGTCCACTTGATCGCAGTGAATTCTAAAAACAAAAACATAATAATTAAATCTACTTTAAGCAGCTTTATCATTTCAAATCTTATTTCCAAAGCTTATTCCATTAGAGATTAAGTGTAGTGGTTACAAATCTGGCTGCAAACCACAAGGTCAGCAGTTCAAAACTACCAGCTGCTCTGAGGGAGAAAGATGAGGCTTTCTGCTCCCGTAAATATTTACCGCCTCAGAAACCCTGTATAGGGTTGCTATGAGTCGGAACCGACTCCAAGGCACATAACAACAACAGTGATTATCTTTATTGAAAAGAGGAGCCCCTCTCAAACCTGAGGTCACCTTTTACATAATGACTTCCTGAGTTACATTTTTGTCCCAGCTTGAAACTGTAACATAGACTTGGATTGATGTCAGTTTTCCCTGCTTTTGAAAACCTGAAGCTAAACCTAGATGATTCCTCCCAACTTGAAAATTTTATGAATCTAAAAGTAGTACCAGTTTTACTACTAGTTCCAGGAATTCTGGCATATTTTAATATCAACCATTTTTTAGACTTCCATCACAGAAGGAATTTCTCTCCCAAAGCTTGATCTGTGTTGCCCATTTCTCTTAAAGGCACAACTAAATTCCAATACCCACATTCATACTTGTTACCTTTGACCTCTCCCACGACCCTCATATTCCATCAGTTGCCCAAATCGGTCTGCTCTGCTTCCTCAGATTTATTTCCTTCTCTCCATTCCCACAGCAACTAACACAGAGCTTTATATAAAGTAAGCATGTTATTTGTTATACGAATGTTAAACTGAGTAATTACTACTTATCCTGAATAGTTTTATACACACATACACACACAAACAAAAGGGCATGATGCATACCTTCATGGAACTATGGGTATTATCGAAAAACCACAGCACATACCTAATGGGCATGCTGGAGTTTGGGTCAGTGCGGCTTCCGCAGGTCAGCATACTATCCTAGTACCTGCTGTGATGTGCAGCCTCTTTCTGCCTCCCCTCACCCACTCCTACCCCCTCTCTCTAGCTATGAGATTCAGAGAAGTCAGAAAAATACTTAGAGCTTAGGCTTCAAATTCAGACAAATCAGAGTTTCAAGTACAGCTCCTTTCATAACCAGCCATGTGGCCTTAAGTAAGGCAAATTACTGAACCCCATCTCTGACCCTCTATGTAGTAATGTCAAAAAATGGAATAAAAACTATACTGCATTTGAGGCTGTTTGGAAAATTGTACTATTATAAGGTAATAAAGCATAATACACACTAAGCTATATATAGACATGAGTCCTCGGTTTTGATTTTCACCTCAATTCATTGCAGAGAATTCATGTTTGGGTACCCTGTACACAACTCTAAAAGAGCATCCATATTTACAACTCTTTACTGTCAACAGCAAAGTCTCACATCTGCAACTCTGATACTATAAACAGCTCTGGTTTAAGGTGCAGAAGAAAGCCTAAGAAAACAATTAAAACACAGAGACCCAGAGTTACCCTTTCCCCTTGAGATTCTAATTCAGGAGATCATTTAACTCATCGACAGAAAGCACTCTGAAGGAATGCTCCAAAATGTTCTCTAATCACTGCTGCCTCTCTTACTCTCTCCATAAAAGTTACAAGAACTAAACTGTAACTATAAAGAAAGACAGAGAGCCCTGGTGGCACAATGTTTAAAGTGCTCAGGTGCAAACCAAAAGGTTGGCTGCATGAATTCATCAGCGGTTCCATGAAAGAAGATAAGGCACAGTCTGGAGCAGTCAAGATTTAAAACCTTGGAATCTCTACAGAGCAGTTAATTCAACTCTGTCCTACAGGGGCACTATGAGTTGAAACCATTTCAATGGCAATGCACACATTTAACAGAAACTAAGTTAAGTTTCCTAACCTAACTCCAAAATTATTTTTAATTAGCTCTATTTGTAACCAACTGAATAAAATACATCTCAGATATTCCATGGAAAGCCAAGCTTCTTAAAGTACCAAAACTTTACATGGAAATTTCACTGAAAAATTACCAGGTTTTTAGAATTCTTATGTCTACTTACTTCTTATAGTATTTCAATTGTACTGCTATGCACATCTATCTCTGACAGCTTCCCTTACTTTTTAATTTGCTTTTTTAAGTCTGGTTTGGTTTGAGAAACCACAAGCCTAGTTGAACCACAAGTAAACTAAGTGACAGCAGACTCTAGTGAGGAAATGAAGGGTTCTTCTATTAGTTCAGTGCATATATGCTTCAGTGTTGGCAAAACTGAAATCCAATTGGCTAATAAAAGGCCTTTTCAATCAATTGCCAGGCTTGGGACTGGTTTGGGAATTGAACACAGGATTATCTGTTACCTTCAACCAATATTTCAGCCACATAGAGGCTGAATGTCTATACTGATTTTTTACCTGATGAGGGAAATTTATATTCTATGTAGACATTTAATATTCAAAAAAGGAACATAAACTAGTTTATAAAATTTGTATATATAAAAATCTCTCATGTGTTATAGAAGAGTTTTTATTTCCATATACCCACACAGAGAAGAAATATCAGGGTAAAGTGTTTCTATTTCTATTAGGTCTGGCTCCCTTCCAGAGGAGAAATAATGTTTCTGCTTGGAAGATCGCTGGTAGTTTATCTACATGGTACAAGTTTCTCATATACAGGGGGCTTCCAAAAGTTCATGTAAAAGTGAGAAAATAATGGCATTTCCCCACGAACTTTTTGAAGCTCCCTTGTATTGTGGTAACCAAGCATTTATAGGTATATATTTTAGATTTAAGGTGTTCTATGTAGTTACCTGTATAGACTCCTCTTCTAGATTTATTTGAAACTCCCTTAAAGTAGGCTCTAGGTCAAATCACTTTCAGTATCTCCCAAAGCATTTAAAGTACAGGGAGAAACATTTCAATAAATTAAATACATGCTAAATGAAGAACTATTCAAAGTTCTTCCTTATTGCCATGTTCCTGTTGCTAAGTACTGTCAAGTTGGTTCCAACTCATAGTGATCCTGTATGGTGTTTCCAAGGAGCGGCTGATGAACTTGAAACACCGACCTTGCAATTCAAACCGACCTTGCAGTCCAGCAAATTAATTCACAGTGGTGCCCTAGGACTCCTTACGGCCACAGCAGCATTCAACTCCATCCTGAAGTGGAACTTATTACAGACATGCTTACTCTAAAGTGTCCCTTTCTACATATATGCCTTTCTAGCAATGGAAAGGAAAAC
>NW_006408561.1:20679088-20723700 GCF_000296735.1 Chrysochloris asiatica | reverse complement strand
TAAAATAACAGTTTGGGAAATGTTTCGAGGAAAACTTCTGTACTCAGTACCCAATTATTCACTCAACAGAGGGCCTAAGAGGATAGGAAGAAAGCTAGGATCAGTAGACATCATCTTCCACAGAGCTTTTCTGTAATCAACTAACTCCTCTATTACAAGTCTGAGGCAACTGAGGAACAACAGCAGTATGAGGCAAGATCTTGGACTGTTAAGTAAGACAAGGGAAAGCACAGTAGCAGAGTCCTAACAAGGAAACAAAAATGAATACAGGAGAGCAGCTGGGAACCTCTCTGAGAAAGCATGGCAGGAGAGGAAATTAGGTCATGGGACCAGATGGACAATAAATGGGGGTGGGGAGAGACTGCAAAGTCCATAGAGAATCAACAATTTGGCAAAAGCACGTATGAATAATTGAGAATTAACTGTACATGCAAAAGACTTCACCTCATTTACCACAGCAGCTAGATAAACACCATAATAAATCAAATAAGAGGCTGTTACCCCACAATCGTACTCTACTACAATCTTACAGAAATGTCACCACCATGCCTTTGCAGTCACCCTCTCAATCTGTGTAAGGCTTCTGCGCTTAGTTCGTTTTGAAGAGACTTCTCGAGATTAACCCAGATGCTCCTTCTAGAAATCTTTCAAATCCATAAATTCAACACAGTAACATAAAGAAAGATGCTGAGGGGCCAGCTGCTGCAATTAGCTAATTATTTCTATTTTCTCTTCACAGTTGGCTTAAAAGTAGAAGAAATTTTAAGCAAGATGAAACTTTGCTTAAAATTCAGATATGGGAGTATTAAATAGATAGTTTCACATTTTGTTTTGTTATTAGGCTAAAAACTATTATGTGTGTTCATGTTGTATAAGCAGGCTTCAATTTACATGACTAAGTGGGGACTGAATGTGCATTCGAAAGTAAAGCATGCAGGAACCGAACTATTTCTGGAATAAGGTTCATTATTTGGAGTAGTCTTCCCCAAATATGCTTGAACGCTTTCGATTACTACATGAATTCGCCTTTTGATCAGGAGAATGAGAATAACTCTACATATCTAGAGGTCTGAAAGCAGCAGTCTTTAAGACTACATTCCTCAGGTCTGAAGCGCTGCCACAGAGCATAGAACATTTTCCCCAATGGGCATCTTGTACTGCATCCATGAATGGATTCTAAGTTTGCTGGTGGACTCAGAGTTTTCCCCGTAAACAACACATTCCTGCGACATGCTATATCAACACTGAAGGGTTTCACTGGTGCTCCTAATATTCCACTTTAGTAATCTTGCCACAGCAATAGCCTTCTATTCCTAAGAAGTTATGAGGCTTCAAACATTTCCAATATGACTCACAAAGCAGCTCAAAATTTATACAGAGTCTTCTCCTTAAAAGCAGTGAGTGCTAAGAACCCATCAGAAGTCTGAGGTCAGTTGTGTATCACTTGCATCTTTATACGGAAACCTGCATTAGGTGTCTGGTAACCTTTGAATATTATTTTTAAATAGTCAATCTGTGATACAATGCTTGGGAATGCCTCTAGGGAGATGTCCAAAAGAAGGAACAGAGAATCTTATATGACATGCAGAAAAGGAATTCTATAAATCCCCTTGTCAAATAGCCTGAGCAAAGGTCTCACCGTAATATTTTTCCTTAATTTTATTTTATTTTTAACATTATATGCTAATCCCAGTTTCTTTTCATCTGACTTCTGATAAGCGATAATAAAAATTCTTTCAAAACTCCTTAGGAAAAGTTAAATCAGCAAACATCAAGAATTTTCTATAAATGATTTATTGGGGTTTTGTCACAATAAACTCATGAATCATTTTTAGAGCCCACCTTATACAGATGACAAACTTCAGATATAAGATTAAATACAGCTACAGTAAAACTAGACACCACTCAAAAGGGAATACATAGTAGTTCATTCCCCAGCTTTCTGTACTCATCTTTCAGTGACAAAAATTTTAAATGAAAGAAAGAAAACTAAATTATTTCCTTATATTTAAATTGTGATCATTTTTCAAAGCATGACTTGCTAGGAAAGCAAGTGATGTGGATGATATAAAAATCAAAATCCAAACCCAGTGCCATCAATTCGATGCCAACTCACAACAGCTCATAGAACAGAACTGTTTCAGAAGTTTTACAGGAAGAAACGGCCTCGTCTTTCTCGTGCAGAGCAGCTGGAGGGGTTTCAAAAGCCAACCTTTGGGTTAAATACTGCCTAACCGTCTAATACTTAACCCACTGCATCACCAGAAATACATTTTAAAAATAGGTTATTGAGACATTAGATTAGTATGTCTAAAACGGTATATATATTAAGCTATTTCATAAGTATAGTTTAAAGGAATCTGGGAATTTCCCAATCAAGTTTCTGGAAATGTACTTCGCTGTGTTCCCATACAGAAATACTTCAATACCAGTTCTACTTCACTTGTTCCTCACAAACGATCAGGAGTGCACCCTGACCCAGTAAACACTGCTTTGGGACACAAAATGATAGTATCTTAAAATTTCCCTCAGATTCACAATCTTAGACATTTCTTACTTTATCTCTCTCTCACACACACACCTAGAAATTGAGATGCAGGTAATTCTGACTAAGTACATCATTTCCCATAGGCAACAGAGAAGTGTCTACTTCCAAATATGTTTTAGAACCCATTCATATGTCGAACTGCAAGTCCCTTAAGTCATTATTTGCCTAGTGACAACAGTAAAACTACTAAATGATTTAGACCTATCCGGTATTTGAATCCTGATAGTAGGGCATATGTTTGCCGACATACAATGTTTCCTTTTATAGAATGCAGAGGAGGAATGGAAGGACTGGCCAGGCACAAGGCTCTCTTAAAATAATAAACCTTAAAATGTTTCTAGTCAACCACAACATACCTATTTTGCTACAAATATATCTACTTTCACCAGAAATCCACCTCTCCACGGCTCAATTCCATTTTACATCCTGCGACAATGGTGTTAAAAGTATAGGGAAAGCATGGGATTGAGCCACTTTACAGGCCTGGTGTTTGTATGGGGAAAATCCACTGTTGGACTTTTTTTTTTTGTTTCAAAGTACAGTGCTTTCATTATTAAAGTATACAGCTGTTTTCTGTTGGCTAATAATCAGAGGTGCAAAATACATGCACACTGACTTCTGGCTTAAGTAAGTCAAGCTGTATGTGCTCAGCTGTAAAGAATTGGAATTCTAAGTGTCAGGGGAGATGCCCTGTTCTCCCCTCTCAGACACACACACACACCCATAAAAGGTTAATACAGGTTTTCTCCTCAGGAATGTTGAAAGAATGCAAGTCCTCCCTCCAAACCTCCCCCAACACTATCTCCACAAGTATGATGTTCCTGGTTCATGCTATTGAATGAACCAAGCTTTTTAAAAATGTTCTATTCTTTAATAAGAACAGGGGTGGGGGGCCGCTTGGCATCACACTTTCCAATAAGCACAAGTGTCAGATAGCAACAAAGAAAATTTTAAAGAGCAAGGCAAATTTTTCTACTAAATAATTTCGTGACTATACTTACAAAAGTTAACCATTTTAGAGAATATGTGTTTTCTGAACCATGTGTTGTTATAGTCTGCATCAGCACATTCTAACCCTGTTTCAATATAATTACATAAAATTTATGTACTTGTCTGGTGTGCTTTTCTGTTTTCTTTCCAATTCCTTTTGAAATAATGGACACAGGAACTTCAGTTTTCAGTTTCTATAGATGTCTCCTCTCAGCTCAGTTTACCACCTTCGTGGGGCCACACAGACCCTGCACAGAAGGCCATTGTGTGTAGGCCTCGGCCACATAGTTGCATACATTCATGGACAGAAGCCTCCAAGGAGCCCCCTTTCTCTTCAGTCAAACACAAAGGGTTTATCTTACAGTCAACAGAGAAGACATTTAACATTAGAGCAATACTAAGGAATCAATGCCATAAAAGTGGCTCAAAGATTTGCATAATGAAATTCTATTATCTATGTTTGAACTCAAAACAAACTATTTTTTAAAAAAAAGGTTAATATTGGGAAGGTTAATAATAGTTCAGGTAGCTCTGGTAGCGAAGTGGTTACAAATCAGACTGCGAACCTTAAGGTCAGCAGTTTGAAAATACCAGAAAGATGAGGCTTTCTGCTCCCATACAGATTTACAGCCTCGAAAACCCTGTACAGGGCCGCTATGAGTTGGAACCGACTCAACAAGTTACATTTACAAAATGGATTATTATCTGAGCTCTTTGCTGGTTCATACAGGGCATGCAAGGGAAGACAACCAAATGTAAAGAGCAGACTACACCTCCTTCTCATTTATTGACTATCTTATGTCAGCAATGGCCGATACACCATCTTATAACCAAGTGTAAGGGGCAGACACTTTACACAACCCTGCTTCTGTATAGCATTTTAGACAGTCTCCATTCACTTGTAGCTCAATTACTTCAAATTCTACACCAAACCTACATGGTCCCTGAAGCAAGGAGGAGAAGAACAAATCAGAGATACTCCCACCCTCTCTCCTCATTGGAGAGTCCTCTAGAGTAGCTGTTGGAGCAACTATTGAAAGGTTAAGAAATTATTAATTTCTAAGAAATGACTTGTACGGAGTCCTGGTGTGACGCTGTAGGATAAAGCACTGGACTGCAAGGTTGATTTGAACCACAAGGTTAGCAGTTCAAACTCAGCAGCTGCTCCTTGGAAACCCTATTCAGTTGCTATGTGTAGGAATCGACTTGACGGCACTTAACAACAACAGCAACAACAACAACTGATCTGCTCTCTTATTCACATACATCAAACCGTATCTTCACAGCAAAGTTGAAGTTTTGCTCTCTGCTCTGATAGATGCTGTTGTACAGCAGGTTGCTACTCTGTGTGGTTCGCTCACTTAGGAAGGGATTGGGGCAGGAGGGCAGGAGGACATACCACAGAAGAAAAGAAGGGTACAATATATGATTTGCCCATAGTCCAAATACATTAACTCTTCACTTATTGACATGGTTAGGTTATTGAGGAGGTGGTGGCGGTGGTCCTAGAACTGTTGTGTCCCCTGCACCTATATGCTCTGGACCTCAAGACCTTCTTGTCTGGGCTTGTGCGCTAGTGGACCTGGGATCCAGCAGCTGGCCTACAGGCACTGCTGGCAACTGTTGGGGCTAGGGGTCAAGACAGTCATGCCCCAGCTGCCTGCCATCACTCTGCAGGCTGGGGAGGACCCCATGAAAAGGAACAACAAGCTGCTGGTCTTCCTTCTGCTTGAAGAGCTGCAATGGTGGCTTCAGTACTAGGGGTAGAGCCAGCTATGAGCCTTCTGGAGAGAGGGCTGCTTCAGCTGCCAGCCTCACAGACAGGGGTGGGTCTGCGGGCCAGGAACTGGACAAGAAGACGAAACCCAGGTTAATGTACAAAATAATCATAGTAGAATTTCTACTATTGTTGTAAATACCTGACAACGAGAGTCAATAAATGAGAAGTCAGTGTATTCCACACACCCACTAAAGAAAGGCAGAGGACAAATGACCACTGCCTTTGAAAGAAAAACAGTTGCAGGCATCTCTATGGAATTAGGAGATTAATTTTTCCCCTCTGGGCTCGCATTCACAGTTTTAATAAAAGTCAGTAGGGGGAAGGAAGTGAAGAATTTTGCTAGTATTCTTTTAATATATCAATTAAATAACCAAAGCAACAAATTTAAACAAAAACTTAGGTTTGAATGTTTGTAATTCTAACGGAAGGCAAGTAATTGGCAAATCTGGACAAATCCAAGGAAAGAAACTCAAATGGCTTGAATCATTGTACTGAAGTTTGTATGTTCCCTTAGTTTATAAAAATCTTGTTTATAAGTTTAATTGAGCAATTAATTAATTTCCTTTTAAAGCAAAAGACACTATATATGAGAAGCTTTATAAAGTGCTATTTAAAGGATCTAATCAACGTGTCTGTGGGCTAAGCATTGGACTGTTAACCATTAAGTTTGGTAGATTAAACCCACCAGCTGCTCTATGGGAGAAAGATGAGGCTGTCTACTTCCAAGAGTTACAGTCTTGGAAACCCTTTATAAGGTCACTATGAGTCAGAATCCATGGCATTAGTTTGTTTTTTGTTTGGTAACAGTGTAACTTTGAGAACAGGGTAGAAGGTAACCCACCCATCCAGTAAGAAGTGAATGGGCCAAGCAACCTGTTTGGTACATGGAGAATAAAGTGGCATGTTTCTGAACCAGATCAAGTCAATTCCGTCTGCACTTTGCAGAAGAATGAGTATCACAAAGTCAGTCCCTGAAGGCTTTCCTGGCCCAAGCCATGAAATCATTTAAAATTATTTGATATTGGAGCAGCAGCCAGGAAATTTATGACTCATCTTCACTGTTCTTCAATGTTGCTTTCCAAAAGTCACTGCAGTAAACAAAACTGCCCTGATTTAAAAAACATCCTTTTATTAAGCATTTAACCCCTACATCTATTTTAACATTTAGTAAAAACTTTCTGATCATGCACATATGCACGAGCCAATCCCTCCACTTCCAAAATCACCAATTAGCTTGGTTCAACAGACAGGTTTTGCTCTCAGTAACATGCATTCAGCACAAGGCTGCACAGTAATTCACCACTGTGTTGGGACAAACCCTTCAGTGGTGCTTTTAAAGGGCTGTTGTAGCACTGGAGGTACTGACACAGTCTTCAGTGTGGTACCAGTGTTCAACATACCCCTAGAACAGACTATAGGCTTGCTGGGGAAGAAGCTCACATATTAGTGATGCACTCTGCTGTCACATATATATGACTCTCTTTACATCAAGGTTATTGTTGTGTGCCAGTTGATTCTGACTCATAATGGCCCAATGTGACAGAGTAGAACTGCCCAATGTAGTGTCCCTAGGCTGTAATCTTCATGAGACCAGTAATCTTCATGAGACCTGATCGCCAGGTCTCTTCTCCCATGGTGTTGGTGGGTGGGTTTGATACGTCAGCTTTTGTTTGTTAGCAACCAAATTCTTAATCCTTGTACCACCAGGGCATCTTTACATCAGGGTAAAAACAAAAACAAACAAAAAATCCCCCAGACATTGAGTTTATTACAAATCCCTATCTACTAGGGTTTCCCAGACTGTAAATCTTTATAAGTGCAGACAGCCTCTTATTTCTCTCTCTGAGAAACAACTGAGTTTGAATGACTAACCATGTGGTTAGCAGCCCGACACTTAACCTGCAGCGTCACCAGGGCTCCTAACATCAAGATAAGAAGTAGGAAAAAAAACTATGAAATGCTCAATTACTATTTATACTCAACAAGTAAAGTCATCGACATTTTCTGTGCAGAGAAAAGACCTACCCCATAGCAATAAAACTGGTGTCAGGCCAAAATCTTATACATATTGGTATGTTTAAGATAAACATATCACTAAAATATGACAACTTTTAAAGACAGTACAATTCAAAATGACCACTTAGGAAACTTACAAGAACTACATTGAAAAAAATTTACAATCTGTGAAATGAATGAACAAAACTACAAGTACCTTTTCATTAACTAGTCATGTGATCTCAAGCAAATGTAGGATTAATCAATGTGTATCTAGTGTAATGGTTACAAATGGGGCTGGGAACCACAAGGTCAGCAGTTCGAAACTACCAGTTCTGCGGGAGACAGATGAGGCTTTCTGCTCCATAAAGATTTACAGCCTCAGAAACCCTGTACAGGGTTGCCATGAGTCGGAACCGACTCCACGGTATATAACCACCACCACCCTATCAATGGAGAACAAGACAAACACAACTACAGCCCTCTTAGAGAACAACAATTTGTAACATTTGGGGTCCTTGGTTTTCAGATGAATAAATGAACTAATTATATTTCTAACCTGTCAAGGTTTTGGGGATTGTTTTTAGTATGCTCTCTGGCAAACACCTGAAGCAGAGCAGAGATGAGTGGACCCCCAAGCTTCTTAGTCCACTGGATGCACAAAGAGGGCAATTGTTAAGACTAACAACAGTTAATACAGATTCTTATTCTTTAGCCACTGCCTTAAGACAGTCACAACTGGTTAATCTTAAAGCAGGGAGAGGGGAATGAAAACAAAAGATCTTTGGATATAGATTCCAGAGATTCTGAAAGAGAGACACTGACAACAGCACATACATTCTTTGAGAGCCAGTCCATTTGGTGTGGAACCATAAGGACCATCACAATGAATAAAGAGGTCAGGTAGATCAACAATACCTCATATGTTTTGAGGTTGATGGCACAGCCATGATCAAAACAGACCACTGCTATATAGACACACACAAAAAAATAAATAAAAGCATACAACAGCAAATGAACTAGGTAAAAATTATAAAGTGATAAAGCACAAGAGAAAAAATGCAAATTAAAACCATGATGAGACACCATCATAGAACCACTGTGACAAAACTTTTATTAAAGTCTAAAAATATCAAAGTATGTTTTTTAGGAGAATGAGATTATGATATGATTATGGGAAGAAGCCATGCAGTGCTCTGAAAGAGTTTAGGTTTTTCTAGTGAAGCTGTTATCTCATTCTAGGTAAGTGTTTCAGAAAAACACTTGCAAGCCTGGAGACAAACTCAAGAATGTTCATAACACCCAAAACACAGGAACAACCCAAAGCAAGCATATACACATGAGAAATGACAGTACATTTACACATTGTTATACTATATAGTAGCAAAAAAAATAAGACAGTTACACGCAAACACATACATTTGAAACTCACAAATTGATGTTAAACAAAAGATGTCATGAAAGAGTTCGTGCAGCACATTCATATAAAATTATATTCATATACAATTCAAAGCCAAGCACACTAAACTACATTTCTTAAAGATGGATAAACATAGACATGCGTGCATGCAGTAAAAGTACAAATGAAACAAAACAAAATGGGGTGTGTGTGTGTGTGATTATCTTAAAAGGTTATGACTTTCCTGGGAGGCTAAGAGTCTAAAAAGGAAGAGCACAGAAAGGATCTACTTTCATTTGTTAGTAATTATTCATGCTTACAAAATTGGTGTAGCGCTGTAGAATAAGCACTGGGCTGCTAACCACAAGGTTGGAGGTTCAAACCCACCAGCTGCTCCTCGGATACCCTATACATAGTCGCTATAAGCCAAAACTGACTCGATGTCACTTAGCAACAAAAACACTAATATTTATACAGTTTCCAGTCACTTTGTACTGCTGCTACTTAGAACTATTAGTTAGTATTATTTTATGGCTTAAGTGGGTAACATTGGCATTCACTTTATAAGAAAACATGTGAATGCCAGGACCTTTGTAAGGCAGAAACATGTCCGGGAAAGAAAGTGTTTTCCAAGAATACAGAGCAACAGAAAAGTGGTGAATTCTGTCCCCTGTGAAAGGCAGAAAACCTTCAAGACCTAGAAAAACAAGGCAGACCTGTTGAGGTCTGACTCTTTAAATGTTTCGCTATATGTATTTTACACACTTTTGTGTATATATGAAAGGTTACATAGAAAAGGTCACAGCTGAGCTTTTAAAACTAATTATGCTTTGTGATACTGTAGTGGTTTAGTCACAGTTGTGGTTCAGGGTCAAAGTAAGAGATATGTAAGCATGTTGGGTCTAGCATAAAACTTAATTACAGCTCACAGCCATAACTTAGCTAACCACACCCTACTTCTTTTAGTATATAAATAACTATCCCCTGAAGGAACAAATGCCAACAATGACCCAAAAAAAAAAAAAAAAAAAGCACATGAAATTACAGTAGATCACAAAGATAACAGCAATGCTCCTTTGAATATGGAAACTTGTAACCCTCATATACATTGCTAGTGGGCTTGTAAAATGGTGTGACCACTTTGGAGAACAATCTGGCAGTTTCTCAAAATATTCAAACACAAACTTACCCTGTTGTTGTTAAGTGCCGTCTAGTTGGTTCCAACCTATAGCAAGCCTGTATGGGGTTTCTGAGGAGCTGCTGGTGAGCTTGAACCGCTGACCTTGCAGTTCAAACGGCTTTACAGTCTGGCACATTAACTCACAGCACCACACCAGGAATCCAAAGTTACCATGTTGTTGTTGTTAAGTGCTGTCTGGCAACCCTTAGCAACCCTGTATAGGGTTTCCGAGGAGCAGCTGGTAAGCTTGAACCACCAACCTTGCAGTTCAAACGGCTTTGCAGTCTGGCGCATTAACCCACAGAGCCACACTAGAGAGTTACCATATGACCTACCAATTTCTCAAGAGAAATAAAAATTTATACCTGCACAAAAATTTATAAACAAATATTTGTAGCACCATTTTTGATAATAAGCAAAACATGGAAAGCCAAATATCCAAGCTTACCACAGCCACTCCTTGGAAATCCTATACAGGGTCACTATGGGTTGGAATCAAATCGTTGGCACTTAACAACCACAATGAATTAATGGAGTCCTGGTGTGGTACATTGGTTAAAACACACCAGCCACTCCTCGGTGGCTAAACATGATCTCTATGAGTCGGAACCTACTCCACAGTACTTAACAATGAATGGATTGTTGTTGTTAAGTGCCATCGAGAGTCAGTTCCGACTCATAGCGACCCTGTATAAAGGTTCCAAGGAACTGCTGGTGAGATTGAACCGTCAAACTTGCGGTTCAAACCAGCCCTGCAGTCCAACACATTAACCCATAGTGCCACACCAAGACTTCTTGATAAAATGTGGCATATTCATACAATGAAATGCCATTTGGTAATACAAAAATTAACAAAGTACTGATGTTCATGCTGTCAGTTCCAACTTGTAGTGACCCTATGTATTACACAGAAGGAAACACTGCCATGTCCTCAGCCAGATTCACAATCGTTGTTATCTGTGAGTTCACTGTTGCAGTCAATGTGGTGATCTATAATATCCTTGAAGGTGTTCTTCTTTATCACAGACCATCTAATTTACCAAAGGACGTCCTTTCTCCAGGGACCGTTTTTTCCAAAGTACACAGTCTTGCTATCTTCACTTCCAAGGAGCATTCTGATTATACTTTTTCCAAGACAGATTTACTTGTTCTTCTAGCAGCCCATGGTATAGATAATATACTTTACCAACACCATATTCAAATGCATCTTCAGTCTTCATTATTTATTAAGTCAGGTGCACCTTGGTTCTCAAAATGACACTTTAAAGAGGTCTTTCGTAGCATATTTGCTCAATGCAATGCATTTGATTTTTTGACTACTGCTTCCCTGGTGCAGATTGTGAAGTCAAATAAAATGAAATCCTTGACAACTTCAGTATTTTCTCCATTTATCATGTAATCTATTAGTCCAGTTATAAAGATTTTGTTTTCTTTACTATGTTGAGCTAGAATCCAAACTGAAGTCTATAGTCTCTCTCTGATCTTTGTTAGTGAGTACATCACGATTTCTTTGCTTTCAAAAAACAAAATCGTGTCATCAGTTTATCACAAGCTGTTGAGTTTTGCTTCACTCCTGATGCCACATTCTTCGTAATAAAGTCCAGCTTCTCAGATTTTTTGCTTAAACATAGACTGAAAAAAATAAAAATAGTGAAGCAATACAAGTCTGACACACACCTGTGCTGACTTTGAATCACACAGTATTCCTTACACATGAAGTACATTTTGTTTTTGTACAGATTTCAATTGAGCACAATTAAGTGTTTCTAGAATTTCCACTTTCCAAGTTATCCACGATTTGTTACAATTTACACAGTTGAATGTCTTCGCATAGCTGATGAAACACAAGTAAACATCTTTGTGAAAGTCTCTGCATTCAACTAATCTGGATCTGACATCAACAATGATACCTATCATTCTGAATCCTCTTCTGAATCCAATTTTAATTTCTGGTAGTTCCCTGTCTATATACTGCTGCAACCATTTTTTTAATTTATCTCAGCAAAATTTTACTTATATTGTTCAATACTGACATTGTTCAATCAATATCAGTTTCCACATATAATCATTTCCACATTCTGTTGGGTCACCTTTCTTTAGATGAGTGTAAATATCAATCTCTTCTAGTTAGTAACCCAGGAAGCTGTCTTCCAATTTTGTTGGCATAGCGTGAGCACTTTCAGCATTGCATCTGTTTATTGAAAGATCTCCACTGGGTTGTCAATTACGGAGCCTTGTTTATCACCAACGCCTTCAATGCCACTTGATCATCTTCTTATCGTACCATCGGTTCTTAATCGTAAGCTACCTCTTGAAATCCACCACTGGTCTGTCAGTTTGTCATATTGTGCTGGGCTGCATGTTACTGTGATGATGGTAGTTAATGCCACTGATATTTTAAATACCAGAAGGGCATCCAAGGTGGACAGATTTCAGCAGCGTTCCCAGACTGACAGACTAGAAAGGAGGACAAGAAAACTACTTCTGACTGTTTAGTCACTGAAAACCTAATGAATAGCACTGGGACGTTGTCAGCTATAGTACATTCATCATCAAAAAAAAAAACAAAAAAAAAAACACACACCAAAAACCCCAAAACATTTCAAGATGTATGTTGAAGTATAATGCTGTCTGTGATAGGTTAATATCCATACCTCTAACAAGGAAGGTCAGTTAATATAACTATTATTCAAATGTGCACGCAAACCACTACAGTCAGTGATGATAAATGAACTTCTTAATTTAAAGCTAATCAAACATGCATTCGAGATGCACTGATGATTACTAGTGATTGGAATGCATACGTTGGAAACAGAGGCAGTTACAAAATATAGCACTGGTGCAGGAATGATTCTTGAAATCAGGTGATACAATTTTGCAAGAACAATGACTTATTCATTGCAAATGACTTTTTCCAACAACATAAAAGACAACTATATATGTGAACCTTATCATACGGAGTACACAGGAATCAAATTGACTACTTCTGTGGAAAGAGATGGAGGCACAGCTTAATATCAGCAGTAAAAAGCAAGGTTAGGGGCCAACTGTGGAAAGTACTATCAATCACTCATATGCAAGTTCAAAAGCCAGTCACAAAAGACTACATAATGTACAATTCACTGATATGAACTGTCCAGAATAGGGAACTATACTGAGAGAGAAGTTCAGCTGCTTATTTAATAGGCAGTTCAAACACAGTAGTTGTTATGTAAAAGAAAAAGTCTGGTGATCTGTTCTTGAAAATTCTATAGTGTAGTTCTATTCGGTCCTATAGTGTCGCTGTAAATTGGAATTGAGGGCACACAACAGGAACAAAAAAAGTTTGGAGGATATGGAAGTCAGGAGTGGCTACTGATGTATAGGAGTTTATTTGGTGGGTGATGAAAATGTTCTAGAATTGATTAGGTGATAATTATACAACTGTGAATCTACTGAAAAGCACTGAAGTGTATACTTTAAATGGGTGAATTGTATGACACGTGAATTATATCTCAATAAAACTGTTATTTAAAAAAAAAAAAAAAAAAGGTTGCGGTATAGGTGATCCCTGCCATAAATAATACACAGCAGTCCTCAGAAATTTTTAGGCTTCTGGAACCAAGTGCCTGCGTCAAATGAACTTCTACATTCTGTTCTAACTCTGGAGAAACCTGACTAGTCATAAGCATAAAATGTCTTTGTTTCCAATTCTGGGTGCAGTAATCGATAGGTTTACATTTTATGCAGCCACAGGCTGAACCAAAATCCATGGTACGCTGTAGAATACTCTAAGTCTTATATGCATGCAAAACAGTCTCTTCTGTAAGTGACCCATAACCCCCTTTCTGAAGTGATTTTCCAGGACTCTCCATGAAAGGAAAATCTGAAACTCACTAAATCCGTTAACCAGAAGGCTTCCTTGTGCTTTCTTGACTTCATATGTACAGATTATTTTCCAAACCACACTGGAAAATAACAGGATTGGAAAAGCGATCAGTCAGTTCACATTCCACCCCACCAATATCCGACAGCCTGCCAAATGCAGACGTAAAAGTCAAACAAGTCCAATGTTGTTGACTCCTATTTCTAATGAGAATCCTACATGACAGTTAATAATGAACACAATTAAGAAATTAATGAGGTGTTGTAAAAGAAATAATGACTGGTAAGTGTAAGAATTCGACTTATTTTGAAGGCTTTCGATAGGTAAAAATCAGAATCACTCCTGGCACCCTCTTACTTTGTTAATCTTGTTTTCTTTATGTTTTTCACTTCTTTTACAATATTTTATCTTTAAAAATATTTTTTCTCAATATATTGCCAAAATTGAACAGTGAAAGATGTAAAAAGGACTAAAATTCAAGGCTGAGAATGAGAGTTCCTTTCATTATCCTGCACTTATTATTAGCTATCGCCAATATAAATGTCTAGTAATTGTTTAATCACCAACATAAATGTCTAGTAATCGTTTACTGTTCTGTGGCTTCTTTGTTTTAGAAGCTTAATAAAGAACTAACATTATAAAAAATTTAATTCTCCCCTTTACAGACAATGAGTATACTTCAAATACAGTTAAACAGATTTTCCTATGGATCTTGCTGCCTTATTGGATGTCTCCTTAGCCCATCAAAATGATGTTTCTAATTTATAGTTGGTCTTTTCCTTTCTTGTCCAGGACAACTCTGAAAGAAGCTGGGCGTTATGAGTGAAATTTGGAGGGTAGTTTCATGTCTTTAATTTTTCGCAGTTCTTACATATAAAGTTTAACATGACTTCTTAGGGTTGGGGTCTAACCTCTGGATGTTAACACAAACTACCGCCAGGTTCAGATTAAGCAGCTGGCCCTTGATGATGAGGAAGAAGAACAAAAGCATAGAAGAGGAGCCAGTACACGTGCAAAGACAAACCCTGGAAGACACAAGGGACAACTTCTCCCTACAGGGAGATGAGGGAGGGGGAGCATTCACAGTAGGCAAGGTCCACAAAGCACAGAAAGACTTCTGTCTGACTCCAGGTACAGGTCTATGAACAGAAGGTCCAATTCAAGGGAACTAATTAGGGATGTAGTTTTGAAACAGTTGAGAGTAGTGATGCCCATGGCTGTCCTCGGTTTCAGACAAATTTGGACTATTGTCTTAGTTATGGCATGACCAAGCAGGAGGTGTCATCCTACACTCACCTCATCACACATGTGGGTATGAACACACACACATACACACTCCTTCCCTTCCCACCTCGACTGCCCTCGCTCATTCATAGGAGGCCTGCTGCTGTTGTTTAAATGCTACCTAGTTGTCTCCAACTTCAGGAGCCTGTATAGGGTTTCCTAGGAGTAGATGGTGAGTTTGACCACAAATCCACGCCAGGCCTAGTATACAAAAATGCCCAAGGCACGCTGGGCCCCAATGTGCATTTGGATAACTTGGGGAGCTTGAACCCATGAAGTTGCCCACTTTAAGATGAAGCTGACCACTAAAAATTGCTCTCCAAGCACTCTGACCCTCAAGCTTAACAAAACCAAAACCCACTCACAGCGAGTCAATTCCAATTCACAATGATCCTATAGGACAAGAGCAGAACTGCCCTTTTGGGTTTTGAAGGCTGTAACTCTTTATAGAAGCAGACAGCCTCATCTTTCTCCCATGAGGCAGCTGGTATGTTCCAACTGTTGACCTTTTGGCTTGCAGTCCAACTCATAACCAGCTGCGCCACCAGGGATCCTCATTCAGGTTAACAGAAAATGATTTCAAATCTCAGTCATTAAGGCTATAGTTCCTGAACAGCTTCTTTACTAAATTCTGACCCCAGCATGAAAACTGCCAAGACAGTGGAAATAGTGCAGGGACACAGCAGGACTAGACATGCTTCCCACAATTTCTATTGAGAGTCAGTTAAATCAGCTGTGTGAGAAATGTTACTGATACACCATGGCTTCAAAAAACACACAATTAAAAATGGAATCAAAATATAATTTTTCCATGAACTTTCAAAGCCCCCCTGTGCATGCAAATGTGCAGGTCACAGAACCAGTAATCTACCCATACCCATTTGTCTTTATGATGCCTCACAGGGAAATGTTTCAGCTATGCCCAAATTACCTTCTTCTGTACATAAGTCAGCTGGTGAAGTCAGGGTTAGATTACCCAATAAGCAAAGTAAGCACAGCCTTATTTGTGTTTATTTCCTAATCTGCAGTGAACATTTTCAAATTTTCCATCCTAAAGATCTTGCTTCTAGGTATGCTGGCATCTGTCTCTCTCCTAATGCCTCAGCCCCACCATACAGAATGGAAGACTCTTGACAAATTTACGAATCGGGCTGTGAACCGCAAGGTCAGCAGTTCGAAACTACCAGCGGTTCCGCGGGAGAAAGAGGAGGCGTTCTGCTCCCGTAAAGATTTACAGCCTCGGAAACCCTGTGCAGGGTCGCTATGAGTCGGAACCGACTCCACGGCACTTAACAACAACAACAACAACAAGAAGGGAGTATCCAGTAAGTAAAGGATTAAACCTGTGGATGAAGTCAATGTATTTACTGTCCACTGATCCACATAGAGTTACCTAGATTCTGTATGCTCTCGCCACATAAGCATCTGACTATCTGCATAAGACCAGCCCATTTACAGAAGGGCCGCATTTCCTACCTGTAAAATGTGAGAGTTAAACTAACTGACCTCTATTTCTCTCCAAGACTAAAACGCTGTAACATCTGTACTACCTGAAGATGACAGAACACTTCGGTGTAGGTGAGCAGCCTTAAAATACACAAATGAATGGCTCTCTAGCTTTTTAAAAATGAATCTGGGCCCTAACTTGTTTTTTAAAGACCTTCTGCTCATGTAGTTCCTTTTTATGGCCATCAGCAGCTGTTATTTCAGAACAAACAGAACCAAAGAGCTAAACTTTATGATTAATCTATACTTAAAAGTCTCTGGGGACCTCAGTGCCAATTAGACAGAACTTAAAAGAATTAGAAGTCAATGTATTATTTAACTTACCTTCATTGTTCTGCACACTTCATTTGTGGTTTTCCTACTAAATAATTTTCTCAGAGTTAAGTCAGGGCTGAACTAAAACTCCTAAATGGTAATTGATATCTATAAGTAAAACCACGAAATGATCATTTTAAAGTACGTGCTTCAAGAGTATTTGGCATATCTCTTGTGTGATTTTTGTGTACCCTAAAAAGCCACTTGTAAAATCCATTTTTAAAAATATCAGGGCCCAATGTAAACGTTCACTATATAGCTACAGTAGACAAGACTGTAGTATTGGTGGAAGAAGATACACATAGAGCAATGAAACAGAACTGCCAAGACAGTAGGAACAGAGCAAGGACACAGCAGGACTAGAAAACCCAGAAATATTACTGTTAGTTGCAGAGTCACCTCCAATTCACAGCAAGCTAAGATTCACCAGTCGTGAGTCATTTCTCACAATGGTGTATTTGAGTCCACTGCTGCAGCCATTGCGTCAATTCATCTCACTGGGGGTCTCCTTCAGCTTGCTTGAGCCTCAAACTCTCCCAAGCATGAAGCCCTTCTCCAACACTGGCCCCTCCTAATGACATGTCTAAAGCACTTGAGACAAAGTTACCATCTTTGTTTCTAAGAACACGCCACCTATACTTCAAGATTCATTAGTTCATTCTTCTGATGTTGTTGCTGTGAGCCGTTGAGTCAATTCCAACTCATTAGCGACCCTGTATAGCATTTCCAAGGAGCGGTTAGCGAGCTTGAACTGCCAACCTTGCAGTTCAAACTGACTTTGCAGTCCAGCGCATTAAGTCACAGTGCCACGTCAGGACACCTCATTTTTCTGATGGTAGTGGTGTGCCATGGAGTCCGTTCTGACTCAGAGACCCTGTACAGGGTTCCCAAGGCTGCGACTCTTTACAGGAGCAGAATGCCTCATCTTTCTCCCACAAAAGAGCTGATAGTTTCAAACTGCTGACCTTGAGGTTAGCAGCCTAATTTGTAATCACTATAGTTCATAATACATCCTATATTCTTTACCAACACCATAATTCAAATGTGTTGATTCTTCTTGGGCCTTTTTTTCTGATTGTTCAGCTTTAACATGTATGAGGTAATTTGAAAATATCATTGCTTGAATCAGACATACCATAAGGTAACTGAAAACAAGTCTTGGGTCAGACACATCTTAGTCAACAAAATTACATCTTTGCTTTTTAAAGTTTCAAAGAGGTCTTTGTAACAGATATGGCTCAAAGCAATATATCATTTGATTTCTTAACTGCTGCTTCCTTGACTGTTGACTGTTGATCGAAACTCCAATTTCTTCACCATTTGTCATGACATTGTTTGTTGGCATGCTTGATGATTTTTCACCAAGGGCAAAGGCAATTCAATAGAGGAAGATGGTCTTTTCAACAAACAGTGCTGGAGCCATTGATCAAGTAAAAGAGAAGAAGCAGCAACTCTATATAAACTTAACATCTTATATACCAATCTATTCAAAATGTATCATACACTTAGGAAAAAATAAACTTCAAAACTCTTCAAAATGTATCAAACACTTAGGAAAAAATAAACTTCAAAACTCTTCAAAATGTATCATACACTTAGGAAAAATAAACTTCAAAACTTACAGCAAGGCAAAGAGACTTTACACTTGACACCAAAAAAATGTAATCTATAAAATGAAAAAATTCTATAAATTCAACACCAGAATGAAAAAGTTCTGCCTGCAAAAAACCTATTGAGAGAATGAAACGGTAAGTTACAGACAAGGAGAAAATTGTAGCACACTACATATACGTAAAAGGGTTTGTATTTAGAATATATAGTTGTTGTGGCTGCTGACATCCAGTTGGTTCGAACTCATAGCAACTCTCTATAAGGTTTCCAAGGAGCAGCTTGTGGGTTTGAACTGCAGAGCCTGTGGTCAGCAGTCCAGTGCTTATCCTACAGTACCACACCAGGACTCCATAATATAAACTCTCAAAATTCAAGGCTACAAAGAACAATGAAATTAAAACTTGGGAAAAATACACCTGGATTGGTACATGCTTTTGCTCTACATCTTCTCAACAAAACAAAATACATTTAAAAAGAGATAGAGATTTCACCAGATGGCAAACAGGCACATGAAACAATGTTAAACATCATTGTTGTTGTTGTTGTTAAGTGCCGTCGAGTCGGTTCCGACCCATAGCGACCCTGTACAGGGTTTCCGAGGGTGCAAATCCTTATGGGAGTAGAAAGCCTCATCTTTCTCCCGCGGAGCGGCTGGTAGTTTCGAACCGCTGACCTTAAGGTTCGCAGCCCGATTCGTAACCACTACGCTACCAGAGCTCCTGGCCATTGTTAAGTGCAGTCAAGTTGGTTCTGACTCATAGAGACCCTGTATACGATTTCCAATGAGCGACTGGTAAGCTTGAACCATCAACCTTGCAGTTCAAACCAACCTTGCAGTCCAATGCATTAACCCACAGCACCATACCAGGCCTTTTCAGATCAGGGTGATGGCATATATCAGATATGATGGCTAAGGTGGTATGTTCCACCAGTGAACAATAGTCACAAGTGTTGATTCACATGTTGAGGACAACCTTCATCGTCCATAATGTGATGGAACACATATCCAAAGGTTAAGCAAACATTCTACAGGGGAAAGTAACATGACCTGGAATTTGATATGGTTCTCTTCCACATCAAGATCAAACAGATTAATTTGCTGCTTTTTAACCAAATACATTCTGAATGCGTTGGAGAGTGAGCACTAAAAATAAATTCTGAAGTCAGCACTGGTCACTTTTCTCTGTAGATTCCTGTCACAGACAGGCTTTCCAGGTTCCAATTAGGAGGCAAGACAATGAAACTTGTACAATCTTGGCTGGCAATCTGACACCAACCCCTAGGTCTACCTGGGTCCCTCTGGCAGTGTAATGGAAACTCCTATGCCCAAGGGATTCCCTGCCAGGCCATCTGAAGCCTTCAGTGCAACAATTCACTTCACTTCATTCCCCACTCAACCCTGGACACTTCCTCTTGTCCTTGTCCAACATCAGAAGAACTACACAGAGAGAAGCCACTCTGAGTGTGAGGCTAGAAGTGAGGATAATAGCCCCTCTCTCAGCCTGACTAGGTCAAATAGCATTTGAGGGAAAGAAGTAGAGAAGACAAGATATCAAACAAATGCCTGCCTAAGTTATTTTATTTGATACATTTCAATTATTTTATGCAGTTGATGACAGCAAAAACATATGAAACTAATAAAAATTACTTTTTTCTAATGAAGCAGAGAGACTCAGCAATGTGGCTTTGCAAGAGCTCTTAAATTTCACTTAAACAAAAAGGGTCTTGAAATTTTGTAATGCAGAAATTATCTCATTATCTTCACACAGCCTTGGCTTTGGACTCACAATGGTATTGGAAGAGCAGATTTATCAAAAACACTTGGAAAAAGTCTCTGGGCATATCTCCTCCACACCTCACCATGAGCAGGGGAAAACAGCACATAATCGCAATATATGAGGAGAAGCTTCAAACGTTAATGGAATTTCAGTTCCATTTTCCACGAACTTTTTGAACCCCCCTCGTACAACACTTTTTCCGCTGAAACAGACAATACTTGTTTCTCCCCTTCTAACTCCCTCTTGAAATGTAAACCTAGCCTGCAACAACAAAAAAAAGACATAAACTATGTAGATAACTTTCTAATTCCTCCCTGTGAGGTCTATGAAAATCAAAGTGTTTTTCAAAAGGTATCAGGTGACTTAGAATATGTTGTTGTTAGTACCTTCAATTCGGTTCTAACTCATACGACCCTGTATACGGTTTCTGAGGAATGGCTGGTGAATTGGAAACACCAGCCTTGCATATAATCTCACAACATCACACCAGGAATCCACTTACAATATAAGCAGAGGTTACAAGTCTGGATGCTAACCCCAAGGTCAGCAGTTAGAAACTCCTAGCCATTACACACAGGAGAAAGACGAGGCTTTCTGCTCCCATTAAGATTTACAGCTTCGGAAATGTTACGCAGGGTCGCTATGAGTCAGAACCGATCCCATGGCACATAACCACCACCACCATTATACAACTGGAGTTTTGGTGTGGCGCTGCAGGATAATGTGCTGGACTACAAGGTCAGTTCAAACCCACCAGTCACTCCTCGGAAACCCTATACAGGGTCGCTTATGAGTTGGAACCGACTAGACGGCACTTAACAACAACCAATTATAATTAATATTCCACGTTCTCTATTCCATTCCTATTTTGCTTGCTTTTCCCATGAATTTGTTTGCTACGGGCAGATGTTGTGTTAAATTGAGTCAAGAGTGGCAATTTGGGACGCTGTAGGATAAGCACTCGATTGCAAAGTTGGCGGTTCAAATTCACCAGCCTCTCTTTGGAAACCCTCGTCAGGGTAACTATGACTCAGAAATGACTCGAGGGAACTTAACAACCGAAGTGGCTTACAAAAAAAGGGGAAACTAGAAAATATACTTCAAAACAGATTTTGGAAATGAAGTATATAAGTTCATCTTTTGCTTTTTTGAGATAGGCCAAAGCTGAACCAAGAGTAAGTTTCCAATGCTATATATACCAGAATCTGCCCAGTTTTGATCTGTGATCTCAAGTAAATAACCTACCTCCTCCCCCAGACACTACAAGGGGGATAAAAATAATAATAAAATCAAGTGAATTGAACAGCCAAAGAACACATCAGGAACTAAGGATTACATCATTTGCCAAAAAGTCATCCAGCAAGCACACAAAGGGATGTTGTAACAGTAAAGAAAACCAGGGAATTCAAATGCTTTGCCATCATCTCCAGAGATGAGCCTTGAATGGGAGGAACTTGCAGTTTTCAGGAGCCCCTAGGTGAAGCAAGTGGCTAAACACTGGGCTGCTAACCAAAAAGTTAGTGTTTCAAACACAGCGGTGCCCTACAAGGAAGGTCTGACAATCTGTTTCCTAAAGGTCACGGCCATGAAAATCCCATGGAGCAAAGTTCTCTGAATACTCTGAAGCACATCAGAAGAGAATTGATGGCAACCAAGGAGAAGTCTAAAGAACCAAAGTAACTGAGAACCGAGAAAGTTGCCTCTGTGTCAGATGGGCTCCAATTCTCCCTGTTGCCTTGATTGAGTAATTTGAGGGTCATCTTTGACTAAATTTGCTCAGTGATTTTCCATATCCAATTTCTGTAACCATACTTACAAGTGCTGATGACCATACCCTTTCTGGATTTAGCCTGCCAGACAATTCACACCTGGAGCAGTGAAAAGTAAAACCGTCTTCACTGTCCACCAAAATTTCTAGCTCCCTACCCATACACTGGAGTCCTGGTGTGGCACTGTAGGTTAATGCACCAGACTGCAAAGTCATTTGAACTGCAAGGTCAGCGATTCAAACTCACCAGCTGCTCCTCAGAAACTCTATACAGGGTCGCTATGGGGCGGAACCGACTCAACAGTACTTCTCAACAACAACCCTTAGACACTCATATATATGCAGAAATTGGACAGTGAAGATGGAAGATCATAAAAGAATTGATGCTTTTGAGATATGGTATTGCAGAAGAATATTCAAAGTATCATTGACTGCCAAAAGAACAAACAGATCTGTATTGAAGAAGTACAGCCAGAATTTTCCTTAGAAGCCAGGATGGCCAGACTTCATCTCTCATACTTTGGACATACTGTCAGGAGGGACCAGTCCCTGGAGAAGGACATCGTGTTTGGTAAAGTGGAGGGTTGGAGAAAAAGAGGAAGACCCCCAACAAGATGGACTGACACAGTGGCAGCAGCAATTGGCTCAGGAGTAGCAACGATTGTTAAGACTGGTCCAGGACTAGGCAGTGTTTCGTTCTGTTGCACAGAGGGTCACTATGAGTTGGCACCAATTCAATGGAACCTAACAACAACAACAGAGAAGAAATCATTTGGCTTTACTTTCAGTAAAGTAAATGATGTTGTTGTTGTTAAGTGCCTTTAGTTCAGACTCATAGTAACCTATATAGGTTTCCCAAGGAGAGGCTGGTGGGTTTTAAACTGCTGACCTTGCAGACCAGCGATCCAGCAGTGCCACACTACGACTCCACTCCAGGAGCTGTACTTATTAGACCTTTTCAAATAAGCAACTAAGTAACTAATAAGCAATGGTTGGATCTAAGTGAATACTGAGCGCTGAGCCAATGGATGGGATTTGTTCCTTCCCTTTCTCCTATTCCTACCAAGCGGAGAAGAGGTTTTCCCACCAAGACACAAACTACGGATTTTTTTTTTTTTTTTAATTAAACATCTGCCTAAATCCTGTCTGCAGGATGTGACCTCGAAACTCACTCTCCCATCAACCTGTACAAGAGCATGGTCCAGAAGGACTTCAGGATTCGGCCCAATCTGGCTTTTTAAGGAAGGCATCCTTGTAGATGTCTGAGGCAGACTGGGTCCTGCCTGAGAAGTTAACTCCTGCTGATAAGAAACTTTTCCTTTGGCCAAACACTCCCTTCTCCTTCCTTTCTTATAAGAAAGGTGTCTTTAAACAATATCTATAAGGAAACCTGAACAGTTAGGCACTTTCCTCTCTTAATCTGTTCCTTATCCCTCGGGTGATTCATCCCCTCAGTCCACTCCTTCCTCGGCATACTGAGGCGGCTCTGTTCTGCTCAGTTGTGGGAGGCCACGTCAGCAGGAAACAGCTCTGGCTGCCAGGTCACATTCAAGACTGTCTGGGTCAAGTCGGCATGCAGCACATGCAGGACAGAGGCTGCCTCTCTGCTTCCACAGTGAAGGGCACACTTAGCCCTGAGAAAGTGCCAGTCTCTGAGGGCCACAGCACCATGAGCTTTTTTTTTTTTTTTTTTTGGGGGGGGGGTGGGTGGGGTGGACAGGGAGGAGTGTGCACCAAAACTATGCTTTAAAAGTTTCCCTGTTTCTAAATGCTCCCCAAATATTTCCAGCTTGAGAGTGTATTCGTTTCCCTTCTACTTCTGCATACCACCCCCTTTCTTGTCTTAGAGGACTTACTGTATTGCATCCAAATTCATATTTGGAAAAGACTGCCACTAGCCAAATCAAACTTCATCGTGGCTTTCTGGCTCCTGGGTCTGACGGGGAAAATTCTGCACGCCCATCCAATCAATCTCAGCAGTCCCAACACCCACCCGCAAGTCAGATTGGGAAATCTTATCTCAGGGCAGACACAGAAAAGTGATCACCGTGAGTCCTGTCTTCTAAACACATACTATAAATAGAGTAAACAAATACGACATGCCAGATGCCATCATGATACTTCACAGGATGGATTCCTGACAAGAAACGAATGAACTGCATTGTACCAAAAGATACAATGAATAAATGACAGGACTGTATTTTATGCGGCTGGCTCAGTAAGTTTCAGAAATTAATCTTGCTAAAATCGCAGGGCTCCTATGCACCTGGGATACCTAACAGTTTCATAATTTGCTGCATACTTGGACCACGGATCCTGTAAGAAGGAGAAATATGATTTTTCTCAGAAACCTTCTAAATTGAGGGCTTTTCCTTCCCTTTTGGGAAGACGTCTTCCTAAGGAAACAGCCCAAAAGCCACGTCTTTCTCTTCAAAAATAGCAGGCTTACTTTTTGAGAAAAGAAGCCTCTCTCATTCTCCCAGAGAGAGTATTAGCAGAAGAAAACAGGAAAAAAAGGAGGAGAGACAGAGAGTAGTTGAGGACATGAAGAAGCATGTGTAATATGAGATAGAATGCACAGGATGGAGGATGGACACAGAGCAAAACACAAAGGAAGTCTGACCCTAAGAGTTCGGACAGGCACTGAGCTACTACTTGGAGAGGAGGAGTAAGCACCCCACATACATGCAAAGTACACACACCCAACCAAAAAAGGAACAATGAAGCTTCTAAGATGAGTCAGGACCAATACAAGTATTCAGGGCAAGTCAGAAAAGGAAGCACACCCTGCAAAGCCACGGGATCGATCACATGGGACAGTTGCACCAACTTTTCTGTGAGTAGGAACTAGTGGTCAAAACAAAACAAAACTATTCCAGGCCATTTAGAAATTTAGTGACTTAGAAGGAATTGCTTTTTATTTTTAACCATTTGCAAAAATGAAAAGGCCCATCTAAACTAAGCAGGGACAGTCCTTGGGTTACTAACATCTAACTTACAGCTAGCTCCCACTTATCCTTTAATATTATAAGAGGGGGCTTCAAAAAGTTCCCTTGTATAAATTTGTCCTCACTTTGGAGCGAATTAAGCAACTCCTGGTGTGGCGCTGTGGGTTAGTGTGCTAGACTGCAAAGTCATTTGAACTGCAAGGTTGTAGGTTCAAGCTCACCAGTTGCTTCTAGGAAACCCTATACAGGGTCGCTATGGGTCAAAACCGACTTGATGGCACTTAACAGCAACAACTTAACACACTCACTTTCACTTGCTCCATAAGCAACTTCTATATAAAGTGTCCAGTTTTTTCTTGCACTAAATCAAACAAACAAAAGGAACCCACTGACATTGAGAGATTCCAACTCATAGCAATCCAGTAAGACAGAAGTAAAACTGTCACAAGGTTTGTTATGAAAGCAGACTGTCGCCTCTTTCTATCAGCCGGCACGCCTCTTTCTACCATGGATCAGCCGGTGGGTTCAAACCACTGACATCTTGGCTAGCAGTTAAGCACTTTAATCACTGCACAACTTCTTGCACTAAAGTACATCTAATAAGAACCATAGTCACGTCTTTCAACTTTTCTACAAATTTTGACTTAAAGATACACTTAGGAAAGGATGTCATTGGTATAACCCGGGGACATCTAAACTAAGGGATCATTTCACCCAACCTGATCTTTAAGCAGGAACTGAATTTCTTTTAAGTAGATCCTGCCAGCCCTCTATTTGTGGAGCAAAAAAAGAGAACTATTAGATTCTGTTACCTACTAATTTACTGATAACCAAATCAATAGTTCTCAAGTTTGATTAGCAACTGTAGGCTTTACAAAGGAGCCCTAGTAGGATAGTGGTTAAGCAACTGATTGTTAACAGAAAGTCCATGGTTTGAATTTACGAGTTGCTCCACAGAAGAAAGATGTGGCAGTCTGCTTTCATAAAGATTTACAGCCTTGGAAACCCTATGAGGAGTTCTGTTCTGTCCTATAGAATCGCAATCAGTTCAAATAAACTCGATGGCAGTGGGTTTAGTATAGGTTCCGGTTTCATATAAATCCATAACTTTCCCATAGAAGACAAATACCTTGATATACACTAGAATACAGCTTAAAAAGAAAAGCAACTCTAAAATAAAAACTAGCAAATTTCATACATTGCATGTACATCTGGAATAAATATAAATTAGTTATTATGCAAGGGAAGTATTGAGAGACAGATGTTCTAGATCCAAAGGTAATCTATCTCTTGGATAACACTGTAGGCACAAAAAAAAGGGTGGGGGAGAGGGGGAAATAAGTAAGGAAAGCTGAATATTTTCCATACAAATGCTAGAAGCATAAGATTGCTAAACTAAGTTATATTGTTTTTAATAGGATAATACTATAATAGCAAACACATGAGTGAACAATAGAAAGGCAACCCAAAGGGTTCGACAAAACGGAACAGCCACAGTGGCCAAACACACACACACACACACACACACATGCTGTATGTATATATTATGTGTGAGTATATATATGTATGCATATCAAAATGCATACATACACACAATTACCAAAAAACTAAGGAAGTCTTTTGGCATAAAGAGACTGAGACATTTTTTAAGAAATTAAAAACACCAAGAGAATCACAAGATTCTGATTTGTATAACCATCTCCAGGGCTTATTTTTAAGAGATTTTTTATTGCTGCTGTTGTTGTTGTTATGTGCCGTGGAGTCAGTTACAACTCATAGTGACCCTGTATAGGGTTTCCGAGGCTGTAAATCTTTACGGAATCAGAATGTCTCCTCTTTCTCCCACAGAACAGCTGGTAGTTTTGAACTGCTGACCTTGCGGTTTGCAGCCCTATTTGTAACCACTATGCTACCAGAGCTCCTTATTGCTGTTAAGTGCTCTCAAATCAGTTCCAACTCATAGCAACCCTATATAGGATTTCTGAGGGGCAACTGGTGGATTTGAACTGCCGACCTTGGAGTTAACAGTCCAGTAGTTAGCCAACAGAGCCACAGCAGGACTCCTTAAAGAGATAATGAACAAACTAGACATCCTATTTCTAACAACTGAAAAGAAGTTAGGATGCAGAGCTATTTCAGCTTTCTATATACACATACCTATACATATGAAGGAGTCCTGGTGTGGTGCTGTGGGTTAATGTATCAGACTGCAAATCCATTGGAAGTGCAAGGTCAGCGGTTCAAGCTCATCAGCTGCTCCTTGGAAACCCTATACAGGGTTGCTATGGGTTGGAATTGACTCGACGGCACTTAACAACAACAATACATATGAAAGAGTTTAGGTATGGCACTGCAGAATAATGTGCTAGACCACAAGGTCAGTTTGAACTACACGGTGAGCAGTTAAAACACACCAGCTGCAACTCGGAAACACTACAGAGTGTGTATATGAGGTCCAAACAACTCAACAGCATTTAACAACATACATATGAAGGAGCCCTGGTGTGGCACTGAAGTATAAGCACTGGACCTCAAGGTCAGTTTGAACCAAAGGGTGTATGATTCAAATTCACAAGCTTCTTGGAAACCCCATACAGAGTCACTATGAGTGGGAACCGACTCAATGGCACTTAACAACGACATACAAATGAATCCAGGAGCTCTAGGAAAAAAACTGGCCTACAAGTCCTGAGGTCAGCAGTTCACATCTACCGACTGCTCCTAGGGAGAAAGATCAGGCTATCTGCTCCAATAAAGATTTATAGCCTCAGAAGTCCTATACAGGATTGTTAAGGGTAATGAGTTTGGTTTGGCTTTGGCTTTAAACATGAATGAAAAAATTTCACCAATACAAAATTGAGGAGGTGGGGAGGAGAATATATAGATTTGTGATGTTCAAAATCCTAATTAGATCTAGGTGAGAAATTAAAAACTAAATTAGAGTATATCATTGATTCTAAACTATTATTTGTTCACATTTCAACATCTTGGGAAAAGGGATGCATTTTAACAATCAACAGTATGTCAATTTAATTAATTGTATTTTTTATTTTTGTAAATATATATAAAATTATGGTATATTGTAACATTAACAGGACACTAGATTTGATGAAACAGCAGCAAATAACCCTAAGAAACCAAAGGACAGCCATATGTAATGCTTTATAGATGAGCAGCAAGCAAGCAGCAATCTCATTGAGTATAATGTATAAGGGGGGGGGGGGCATATGCAGCACAGGAGCCAAGACACACACAGAGCCTTCATCAGAGGCAGAGCACCTAGGAGGAGAAATTGTCATGTTTTTAGATTGCTTTTTATTCACAAATAATTCAATACCATAAATATCAATAACACAAAAGTAAAATCCACCAAATATTTTTAAAGTGCAATGTAAGCTAGATACTCTTGACAATACTGTACTTAAAAATAAACAGTAATTTTCTTTCCTTTTTATTTTTGTTACAAGATTAATTTATGCTAATAAAATCTTAGAGAAATTCACATAGTACCTAAATTAAGAATCCCAAATGGTAATTTAACAGTCTTAGTTGGGGGTGGGGTGGGGGGAGAGACAGAACGGGACGCTTTCAAACAGAAAATCATAGATAATTAAGCTCTTGAAACCTTCCCAACACTATAAACATAAAGCTGTAGTCTTTTTCTGTAAAGTAGGGACGTAAAAATGCTAGAGAACTTTGCTGTTGTTGTTCTGTGCCGTGGAGTTGGTACTGACTCACAGAGACCCTGTACAGGGTTTCCGAGGCTGTAAATCTTTACGGGAGCAGAAAGACTCATTTTTCTCCCACGGAACAGCTGGTAGTTTCTAACTGCTGACCCTGAGGTTAGCAGCCTGATTCATAACTACTATGCTACCAGAGAACTTTAGAGGAAATAAAATCAGACAGGAAAGAGCAATTGGGAGATAAGAATAATCTTAGAGATGATGTGGTCCACCCTCTTATTTTTAAAGAGAGGAAATCTAGGCCCTGATCAGTTCTTTCAAATCATCAATGGACCAGTCTAAGTGGAAAGGAAGTTACACTGTCCTCCTCTTACCAGAGCTGAAAGGTTTTGCTTTTATTCAGTTAAAAGAGAAGAGAACATTTTTAAATATAATCAATTGATTTTTACCTTATGAGTTCTAGTCCACTAGCTTTTGATGTGAACTTAGTTAAAAAGAGAGATGGAGGTGAACAAAACAGAGGCTCTGTGGAAGGTACACAGTTACAGGACTTGTATCTTTGAAGGGAAATAGACTGGAAATCAGGCCAGATTAGTAAAGCTATTTCGCCCTTCCTGTTGAGCCATTTCCTATGTCTCCTAAATGCATTACCCAGAGCTACTTTTCAGCACTCTGGCTTAAACGCTAAAAGATCTCATTTTCTTCAAAGTCTGTTTTTTATGGTCAATTACTTGCCTTCTTATTTCTTGGTATAGAAAAGAAGCAGGTAGAATGCACCTGTTGTTCTTGAGTTCCATCTGATGGAGACTGGGCATTCTATTCACCTCTGAGGAATGTTAATTGTTGATACAAGTATGACAGGTGCAATGAAGAATAAAAAAAATAAACTTCACCTACAGACTATGACAAAACTCCTCAAGAGCTTTAACTTCAATTACTAAAAAAGGTTTGAAATCAATGATTTGAAGCTCAAAACAGATTTTTTAAAACAGAGCCAACATTCTCAATCTCTACAATGCCACCCTTCATCCACAATGAAAATAAATGTATAAGACTGTTTTCTACATTTATCTAGAGTTGCATTCACTGATCTCAACTGACTCTCATGGTTGCTTCTCTCTTCTGTACACAAACAATGTTCCAATTCTTATTGTTATTGGTGTGGAATCGTGTCTATTTTGAATTCTGAGTCATTTCCTTTACTCCTAGTTTTATGCTTTAAAACCTACTTGTTTAATACAATGTACACAGTGAAGCCAACTTCCATATCAGTCCACCTATTTTTTGGCCTCCTCTTTTGGCTAGTGGGGAGGAATATACTTTCTCAGTAGATTTATGTGCTACTGTTTACTCAGAATATTTTTCATAACTTGCATAAATTTCCTAGCTCTGTGATCCCCCAAAATATTGCATAATACTATTAAATGGAGTCTAGGTGTGGTGCTGTGGGTTAACATGCTGGACTGCAAAGTCTGTTTGAACCACAAGGTCGGCAGTTCAAATTCACCAAACTCTCCTCGGAAGCCCTATGTAGGGTCGGTATGCATTGGAACCGCCTCTACAACACTTTACAACGACCCCAGATACATTGCATCGGAATCCACATTTTAACAAGATCTATAAGAATCACCTAAAGATCTTGTTAAAAATGTAGATTCTAACTCAATACATCTGGGATGGAAATATAAAGTCTCAGCCAGGGTAGAAACTGGAGAAGCCGCCTCAGTAGGAACAGAAGAAGAGAAAAGGAAAAATGAATTCTTGATAAAACAGCAACTGAATTAAGAGATATAAAAACTGAAAGATTATACAAACAAATCCTTTGAAAACAGAGGTCCTTTTTCAAATCTCAGTTCATTAAAATTATATTGTTGCTGCTGCTGTCGAGTCACTTCTGACTCACAGTGGACTCTGTATTTTTCCCAGCTATAAATCTTTACAGAAGCAGAAGGCATCTTCTTTCACCCACAGAGAGGCAAACCGAAACCCACTGCCATCTGGTTGATTCCAACTTATAGTGACTACAGAGGACAGAGTAGAATTGTCTCATATGATTTCCAAGGCTGCAATATTTAAGGGAGCAGACTGCCACATCTTGCTCAACAGGAGCACCTAGTAGGAGGAAGAAGGGAAAAATTCAGGCAAAACCGAGGGGGGACAGTCCATTTCTGGGCTTATAATTGTGCAATTTTTAAAATCAACTTCCTTTTTTCCCCCATTTGAATTTTCATTGAATACTTCCACAAATCCCTTTTTCTGACAATTTTTGTTTCCCACCCCAACAATCTCCTACCTCAGTTTTTTCAAAGCATGGTCCTGGTACTAAGAATACCAGTATGGCCTGTGAACTCCTTATGATTTGAGTCAGTCCCTAGAAAGATTGGAATCTGGAAACTGGGGAGGTGGAACCTACAATCTGTGATCTAACTAGCCCTCCAGGTGATTCTGATTGGCGCTAATATTTGAGACCCAAAGCTCTGCCTTTTGGTAATCCTCAGTGTCTGACATTGGTGGTCACAGCCCTGATTCAGGTAAACTGATGAGCACCACCTGAGTCGGTCATTAAAGTGCTTTCCTGGCAACACAGGGAGGAAGTAGGGTAAGTGATGTCATGTGGAAGGAATTGCAATCAGCGACACAAAACAAAGCCATATATGTTTCTTCAATGTAAAACTGATAGTGTACTCTGTAAACCGCCACCCAATTCACAATTAAAAAGTTATTTAAATAAACAAAAGTTTACTGGTTCAAACTCACTCAGCAGCACTGCAGAAGAAAATCTTGATATGCTAAAAAAAATTAAAAAGCAACTAACGTGCTTCCTGGGCACCTATTCCATTCAAAGTACTGGCCTAAATCTATGAAGAAAGCAAAGAAAAACAATAGTTCTGTCCAATTCTTTCATAAAGTCAAGTGGGAACAGAGCTAAGAGCTCCTCAGCTTCTAAAAGCAGACAGTTGTAAGAAGGTCATACTCTCGGCTTGCTGCTTTCAACTTCATCCACCCTGCACATTCCCACCTATTCTAATAAGGTGAGCTATTGTATTTGTATCCAAACAAAGGTTAATAAATTTGTGCTCTGCTGAGAGGAGCTGACTGCAAATTTCTGCTTAAGAAACCATATTTACTACTTCAGGAAGTTTCTAACAAAGTAATTTTAACTAACAGGTTCAACAAAAACAACCACAACAATAAATACAGCTCATGCTAAAGGATCTTCTGCCATTTAACAAAACTGCAAAACTTCCTACAGAGAACAAGCCTGGATGAGCAGACACAGGCATGCAGTATAAGCAGTATGGCATATAGGAGGGCACAGCATGGGACTTTCTTAAGCCACCTGAGGGTTGGTTTAACCATAAGGTCTCAAACTCTTCGGCAAATTAGAATTACCTACAAAGTTTTGGTGTTTTTTTTTTTGGTGTTTTTTTTTTTTAATTACTAATCCCCACTGCGATGTGACACTTCTCCCAGGACTACATAAACTCACAATCCTACAATTATTCGGGAGGTGGACTTGGGCATTTCTTAAAAGTTCTGCAGAGAATTCTGATGTGCACAAGTTACAAACGACTAGGTTTAAGAGATGTGAGACTCATTCTTTCCTTTGAACCAGGAGTGTGTCTCTTAATATGTGAACTCTTGACCTATAGAAAAAGGATTCTCCATAGTGAACTACAAATAAATTAAGCAAATTAATCTCAGATTTGGATTTCTAACTCTTAGTTATAAATAATATAGCCATGCTTTTGATATTTAACAGACTTTGACTATTTCACTCTATACTCATAGACAAGTTAAGTATAAGTCTTTATTTTTACACTACCTGCAACAATTGCTCCTCCTCAAGGAAGAGGCAAGTTAAATAAATAGGAAGAGACTACTTGTGCCAAAGTACTTGTTTTCTCCAAACTGTTTACAGTACAGTATAGCAGACACAGAAAATTGATACTGTTGGATCTAACATAAAACACAATGAACTGATGCTCAGAGACACCAAAATAATCCAACCCCAGACAACTTGGCACTTCAAGAAAAGAACAATGTTTAATTTGACATTTATGTAATAAATGTGTGTGTGTGTTCACATTAATTAGAACTGCAAAACAAAACAGGAGAAACAAAATTCATCTGATAGTCTTCTAAGAAACAGTAACCTTTTACACATCCTTATATTTTGATCTTTTAACTTTTTCTACTCCTATCCCCAGACACTTTTCTTCCCTTGATGCAAGGCTTCCTCCTCCTCTTGTCAATTTGGAACAGACGCTATAATTTAATAGTAATTGGATGCTTTCTTGTTGTTGTTGTTCTGACGTGCCATTTGACTCATAGGAATCCTGTATAGGGATTCTGAGGAGCGGCTGGTAGGTTTGAATAACTGACCCTTTTGATTAGCAGTCCAGTGCTTATCCTATAGCGCCATATGCCAGAACATTTTATTGATAAATATTTCCTCTAGTTAGAAAGATATCACAAAATTGAAATTCTTCCAAGGCCTTGAATACACAAATAAAAAAAATTTTAACTCCAAATTTTCTCTCAAAATTGCAAAACAGGGGAAAGTTACATTCAAGCATACATGAAGGTAGAGCACATCTAGAGAGTCCAAAACCAGTCTCAAATAAAACCTTACTGATAGGGCAATCCTTAGGCCAGTTTTCCCCATTTTTAAATTAGTCTAGAAAGAGACATTTTAAAACATAGCCATTTATCTAGCATATTCTCACAAAAATTTTACAAAGTATCTTCCAAATCAGCAAAAGCTATCCTCAAGAAAAGGAATCCGCAGGTTGAGGAGCAGAAAAATATGCCTAGTTAAAACAACAACAACATCCTTTACTTTTACTCCTAATCCTTGTCCAGATGAGACAGAGTGGGTACAAAATGCTTAGCAACCATAATTTACACTGCAGGATGAAATTTTTTCTAAGCTATCTTGGGGGGAAAGCCTACAATTAATCCAGAGTCACTTTAAGGAATTTAGAAACCATTGAAGACTCTTCCCTGTATTTCTTTTCAGCACATGTCACTGGTCACCAAGTCATGACTACCTTCTTCTCATCAAGGCTCTGCCCTGCCAACGAGCTCACCACCTCCTTCCTTCTTTAATTACACATGATGAAGAAAGAGAAAAACTCTGATAGAGCCTCACTGAACTCAGGACCCAGGTTCATTTCAATTCAAAGTGTACACTACAGCTACTGTCTGATAATGCCTACTGCTATGGTGTTTAGGGGTAAGCACTGGACGCTAGGTAGGTTATAACCACAAAGTTGGCAGTTTTAATCCACCTCAGAACTGACTTTACAGCACTCAACACCAACATAAACAAATGTCTTAATTTTAACTGCAAGGAAACATTCATAAAATACTAAAAAGTAATCTGGTCCTGGTGTGGTGCTGTAGGATAAAAGCACAGACCTATGAACCACAAGGTCAAGGGTTCAAAACCACCAGCCACCCCTTGGAAACCCTATGCTGGTGTTGGTAATTGCTGCCAAGTCAGCATGTATTAGATTTCTTCAGAATTACTGCTTTTTGAAACACAGTTATACCTTCATTCATAACTTAATTTGAGGAATTGAAAGTAAAAATAATCAATTTCCTAAATGCAACAAAAAAAGAAAACAATGCCTACAATCCTTTTTACATGTTTCTTTAGCAGTATTATTAGGAGTGACTTTATTTTAAGTGCCTAGTATGTACTAATAGATAGGCACTAGGATACAAAGATGACAAGATCTGACCCCTACTCTTGGATAACTCAGTCTATTAAAGAGACATTCCTAACCTGATCTTTTCCATTTCAAGATGTAAGTGTCAGAACAAGAGCCAAAAGAATATAAGAAAAACAAAACAAAACAAAAAAGACTGTAAGCTGAAAATAAAACATGCACAGACAACTAAGGTAATAGGGAATATGATATTTGCTGTTCTGATTATCTGGCAAGCGAAGAACTGGGACATTTAAAGAACTTCAAGCAGTGGTATCTTCTGAGGTGAGATGTTAACCATTGTATAATATACCTGAAAGGCAGAAAGATAACTTCCTATTGCAAACTTTCTAAACATATTACTTTGAAAAAAAAAATTCTAACAGCTAATGTTTACATAAGATTTCCTGAAATGCTCTACCTACAATGACTAAAAACAAAACAAACAAATTCAATAGTGACCCTAAAAGACAGAGTAGAACTGCCCCATAGTGCTTCTGTGGCTGAAAATCTTTATAGAAACAGAGTGTCACATCTTTCATCCAAGGAAAGGCTTATAAGTTCAAACCACTGAAATTCCAGTTAGCAGTCAAGTGCTTGACCATTGCACCACCAGGGTTCCTAGTTAACTAATAAACAAAAGCCATGACTATTGTCACTGAGATGATTCCAACTCATAGTGGCCCTGGACACAGTTTCTAAGGCTGTAAATCTTTATGGGAGTACAAAGCCTCATCTTTCTTTCTCCCAAGGAGTGGCTGTTGGATTTGAACTATGGATCCTGTGGTTAGTCCTCTGAAAGGTGGCTCAATATCTACTTATAATAGAGACCTGGAGCTAACTAATTAAGTCTATCCCTACTCACAGCAAGCCCATGTCTGTCAGAGCGGAATTACCCTCCCTAAGGTTATCAATAGCTGATTACTCTAATGTAGACCACTGGACATTTCTTCTGAGAAACCTCTGAGAGGACTCAAACCTCCAACCTTTTGGGGGTTAGCAGCCTATTGTATTAACTGTCTGTACCACTCAGAGGTTCTGTAATTTCTTAATAGCGCCTATATATTGGATCCTTACTAAGAACAAGAAACTGTTCTAAGTGCTTTTTATACAGTATCTCATTAAATCCTCACAGCAATCCTTCAGATATAGATTTTTATTCTAATCTCACCAAAACCCTTAGTGATCTTATTAAAATATGCCTACTGTCTCTCAGTATCACCAAAGAGCAGGATAGATTAAATAAAGATGAAGAGAAATAAAGGAAAGGTTTCAAGAAGGTACCCAGAGAAACCGTTTGACTGCATATACAGTAGGCCCATTGTTTCATCTACAGTCCTATATCTGAACAGGATGTACAGTCCCATTAACAACATCTGAAATGTCTGAACTGATGCCATCACCAGAAACCCCACAAAAGCAAGCCTATTTTAATTGAGCCATGAAATAGAGCCTTGAACTACAATAGCTCTCAAATATTAAGTCATTGCCCACAATTATACATGCAATCGCATTTGGGGTGGGGGGGGAGGAATGAATACAGCTGTGAACATGATTAGATGAACAATAATAATTATGGCAGCTGCCATGGATTGTAGTCCTGGTATGGCGCTATGAGACAATGCACTGGACCACAAGGTCATTTTGAACTGCAAGATCAGTGGTTGAATTTCACCAGCCACTCCTCGGAAACCCTATACAGGGTAGCTATGAGTCAGAACTCATAGCTTGATGGCACTTAACAACAACAACCAATGGATTATTTCACAACCTTATAGAAAAGGTACTACCACTGTTTCCATTTTAAGAAAGGGACTAAAGGTGAGACATTAGGCATTACATAGAAAGTAAGGAACCAGGGAGTCACAGTAGTATGGTGGTGGTTATTTGCTGTGGAGCCGGTTCCAACTCATTAGCAACCCTGTATACGGTTTCTGAGGCTGTATATTTTTACACAGCAGAAAGTCTCATCTTTCTCCCACAGAGCGAATGGTAGATTTGAACTTCTGACCTTGCAGTCAGCAACCCAACTTGTAACCTGCTATGCTTCAGAGTCACTATAAAGCTTTTATTATCCTTAAGACATAATGCAAATTAATTTTACATCTTCAAACAAATCAAATCACTACAACTCTCCTGGAACAAAAACAGACAATATAACATTGGGTGATGCTTTTATTTTATTTTATGGTTTAAAGTTCCATAATTATGCTAATGTACGAATAGTTTATATAAACCACCAGGATAACTGGGAAGGGCAGGAGAGAAAGAAAGTAGTCTCAAGTGAGTTTCACTCTTGAGTGGGACTTAACACCTTCTGGGGAAGCAGCACAGTTTTGGCACTGATGCAACCTAGTCCCATGACATGGCTCGATGGCAGCACAAACACAGTTGTACATATGATCACAGGATTTCCTCTCAGCCCTTACATAAACCAGACTTCCTGCTCTGCATCCATCAGGACCGATAAGCCTTTGTAGAGCCACTCTGCTGGTCAACTTCTAGTTACTAAGCAGTAAGCCTAACAGGTCAACATATGGAATGCCTGTTTGTAGCAAATGGTTGTGCATCAATCCATGTTGGGGGGTGGGGGTAGAAAAAAAAAAGCTAAAATGCCATGTGTCATAGACTGAAGTATGTTCCCCTCAAAATATGTTTCAACTTGGCTGGGTCAAGATTCTCTGTGATTTGGCAGTTAAGTAATGGTGTAATATGGCAGTTACATGAGGAGCCCCATGATGTGATCTGATAAACCAATAAGAGGAGTAAGAGTGGGCTGCAATACCTAAATGCCACCACAACTTTGATTTAATGTAAGGGAGTTTCTCAGAGGTGTGGCCTGGCCTGCAACATCTTAAAAAGATAAAAGGAGAGAGAATCCATCAGAGCTCAAAGACACCTATTACCACCAAGCTAGCACCAAGAAGAAAGAGCTGGGAATAGAGTTCATCCATTGAACCTGGGATTCCTGCACACTGTGATGCTCCTTGTTGTTAAGTGCCATCAAGTCAGTTCTGAGGAACAGTTGGAGGGTTTGAAATGCTGATGTCCAGTGCTTATTCTGCAGCGCCACACCAGGACTCCGTGAGGCACCTGGATCCAAGGAAAGATTGATGCCAAGACACATGGAGATCTCTAAGGAATGCTGAAGCTACAGACGGTGAAAGGGAACAAGGATCTTTCTCCAGAGCCAGTGCTCTGAATGAAGAACTTCTAGCCTCCTCATCTGTGAGACAATAAACATCGGTTTGTAAAAGCCATCCATTTGTGGTATTTGTTACAGCAATACTAGATAAATAGGACACCATGTGCAAAATAAAGCCCCCAATAATCTAGAGATCAGGTATGCTGGAAAAAAGCTAAAAGTTGTTTTTATTAAATTATTTCAACCTGTTGTAAATCAAATTATATTAGAATGAAAAAATTCATCTCAAAGTAAAAAAATATTTTTTTTATATATATTATATATCTGTATATATTGGGGGGGGGGGGCTTGCTTTCTGAAATGATTTCTTGGGAATCCTAGTGTGGCAATATAGAATAAGCATTAGACCACAAGGTTGGTTTGAACCACAAGGTCATCGGTTCAAACTCACCAGCCACTCCTCAAAAACCCTATACAAGGTTGTTATGAGTCAGAATCAACTTGATAGCACTTGACAATAACAACATACATACATAAACAAAAAGTTTGTGGAAAAATTCTATTGTCTTTTAATTTTTCCATGAACTTTTTGAAGCCTCCTTTATACACACACACACACACACACACACACAGAGTACTGGTGTGGTGCTATGGGCTAATGCGCTAGACTGAAAAGTCAGTTTGAACCACAAGGTTGGAAACCCTATACAGAGTCGCTATGGGTTGGAACAACACTTAACAACAACATACATACACACACACATATATAATTTGTCCACCAAAGGTAATATAAAAGAGTTATAGAGAAAATTCGTGATGTAACTGAGATTTTCCTAGACATTAGCCTCTCTGGGTTTGGAACCTCCCTGAGGAATGTGAACTAACTCTCACAAAAACTAACTCTCACAAAATATTGTTTTGGATTAATCAGAAAGATGGGCAGAGGCAGAACACAGACTAGTCTGGGCAAAAGACTTGGTATATTCAACTGAAGCCTACCCGTTCATGTAATATTTCAGCTTACTGGCGGGTCCTAGTGTGGCGCTGTGGGTTAATGTGCCATTTGAACTGCAAGGTTGGTGGTTCAAGCTCACCAGCTGCTCCTTGGAAACTCTATACAGGGTCGCTATGGGTCAGAATCAACACAATGGCACTTGACAACAACAAGTGACCCCTCACAAAAATCCCCAAACACAAAAGTTTTTAAAGCAGTCTCTTGTATAGAAAAAGATGCTACCATAATCCCACTCTTGTAATAGAAAAAATATTTACATTACATGGACATTCTACACATACAGTCAAAAAACAACCAATTACAGGCCATCCTGGGTTACATGGGGCTCTCTTCCTAGTGGTGTCTTTAGGAATTTAAGTAGGTCTAGCAGAACAGGTACATAGGATTATTTCACCTAACTTTAATGCAAGAACATTCTGCTCCCACAGAGCTGTTCAGGCTTGGAAACCCTACACAGGGTCACTAGGAGTCAGAATCGATTCATTGGCAGTGGGTTTGGTGGTTTTGGGGCAAGTGGAGTGGGGTGGGGCAAGGAAGTAGGCTGAGGGCACAGTGGGTTAAGCTGTAGTTCAAAACCAACAGCCACTTCTAAAGGAAAAGATGAAGCTGTCTGCTTCTGTAACAATTTACAGTGTCAGAAAAACCTATATATACTCACTACGAGTCAGAATTGAATCGATGGCCATGGGTTTGGTGGGTAAAGGACAAAGAGTGGTTTTCCACAAGTCAGATGGGCATTAACCCAGGGACGGATTGTATGTACCCAATATACTGAAAAATTTCAAAGATTAAAACTTATTTTATATATTTATAATCGAACAGTTTCTCTTTCACATCACCCAATTATTTTTATAATAAAAAATGATGTGAAAATTTAAGTTAAGGCAAGAGTTAAATTCAACCTTGGAAAACAGACTTCATTTATAACAGGTTTTCATCCTGTGTTTTAAAGCTAGTGAAACAAAATTTCTCATTTATACACGTAGATTTGCTTTAAGAGTGAATCAGAGAAAGGCTTTGCTTTTGAATCTATCGTCCACCTCAAGCTTGTAAATCCTAGTTTAACATCATTCATGTCATTTCTCAATAAACAAAGCAAGAGACGATCCCAGCTCCCTAAGACTTGTCATAAACTGCTTAAAAAGAATGACAGGTTTGTGTTGAATGTGACAAACAAGTCTAATAAATGCATTTAAAGCACCAAATAAAGGGTGGAGGGAAGTAGCACTAAGGTCTCTGTGGCATTCTGGATGCTGACTCATACATGGGAGGAGGGGGCAGAAGACAAATGAGGAGATTCAGAAACAGCTCTCAATGGTGTCATTCACAGAGCCACTGGGCAGAGCACAGTGTTCATCAATGATATGGTTCCCACACTCACTGGGGCAGGGGGAAAAACCAGAGCTGAAGAAGGCTGAATGAGAATACGTTAAAGATGGAAACTTTCGTTTTCTGCTTCAAAGCTACAGCCATCTCAGGGCAGGAGGCCCTTTTAGAGCTTCCTTCTTACTATACATTATGCCATCCTTAAGCCAATTCAAGATCTCAGCTCACTTTTAACACACGTTAGCTAGGAGCCATGGTTGCAATGTGGGACTGCTATCCAAAAAGTCAGCAATTCAAATTCATCAGTCTCTCTGAGCAAGAAAGATGAGACGGTCTGCTCGGATAAAGATTTACCATCTCAGAAACCCTACAGAGAGTCACTATGAGTCAGAATCTATTCAATGGTGATGTTTGGTTACACAAGTTAATACAGTAAATCACCTTCAAAAAAGAAGTCTATATTATTTTAGACAAATTGCTGTTGTTAGATGCCTTTGAGTTGATTCCAACTCACGGTGACCCATGAATGAGTAACTACAGAGTAGAACTGTTCCATATAGTTTTCAAGGCTGTGATCTGTTGTAAATCAACAGGTCTGTCTTCTGAGGTGTCAGCGAATTGCTAAATTTTTGGCTAGTAGTTCAGCACTTAGTTGTTTGTGGATTGGCGCAGTGGCAGCAGCAATGGACGTGAGCTTAACAGTGATTACGAGGATGGCGCAGGACCAAGGCAGTGTTTCCTTCTGTTGTGCATAAGATCGCTATGAGTCGGAAACGACTGGAAAACACCTAACAGCAACAAACAAAAAAAGCTTTTGAACATTTGTCTGTGTGGGGCAGAGGACCACACTGAGGCCTGCCTGTGGAAATGGCTGAGAAGAGGCTGTCCTGACCAAAGAACTGTATCCTGAACATTTATGATTCTGACTTGTATACCTGAAAACTTCCCTTAAAAGATCCCATAGTCATGGGCATGTTTTGCGGGTTTTGTGTAGCCACTGAATTGAATTATCGATCCTAGCAGAAAAGAAAGTACTGTGGGAAGGATGGTTGGTATCAGAATTCATAAGAAGGGTAAAAGGTGGAAGCATGTCTGACCTCTGTCTCATAGGAATTGATCTTGGGGTGATTTTGAGTTTGATTTTCTTCTTCCTTGTGAAATCAAAGATTAGCCATCTTGCTCCCAAGTCATGCTTTAGAATAAGCACTGGACCACAAGGTCGGTTCGAACTCACCAATCGCTCCTCAGAAACTCACTGTGAGTCCGAATCAACTCGATGGCACTCACAACAATCACAAGAAGGAAAGATTCACACGTATAAACCAGTGTTCGTTCTACCTGTTCCTCCAGGAATTCAGAGAAAGGCCAGAATGGGCATGAGTGATACAAGAAGGCTCCTGGAAAAGACAGACCTAGAGACTGAAAGGAAGTGTGGTATTTGTTTTGGCTGAGACTAGACTGGGAGGATTTTAAAGGGAACGGAGAAATGGCCCAGATAAAAAGATGGCATGTGTGAACAGGAAGGAAGGCTATCCTGCCAGCGCTTCAACTCAGACAAGGGTATGAAGGATGAGGCACACAGCTGCCCTCTAGTAATTCCTGAATTTAAGCAAAGGCAAGGAATAATGATGGCTAAGATTCTTTTTATCCTAACAATTATCTCTCTATCAAGTTCATTTTACCCAAGAAAGAAAAAATCCTTTGTGTAGGATGCGATAGGTTGCCTCCAGTGAGGATAAACTTGGACCTTTTGTGGCCCTTCAAGACCTATGATTCATGTTTCAAGGAAAACATTGAGAAATACCCATTAGAAATGAATCTGCTTTCACAGCATATTGTATGTTTCCTGTGTTGCTTTTTTCCTTCATTATCACCAAGGACATTCCCATGAAAATAAAGTTTTGTATTTTGTTTTTTCCCTAGCGTATATTCTTCTAAATTAACTTGCTTTCAATTTCCAAACTGCCTTTGAATGACATCACAATGAGCTTCTGGGGTCTTTCTATGATGTCATAAGTGTCCTCCAGAGAAAATTATTAGGTTACCAAAATGAACTACAAGCAAAGGGGGCTGACCTCATATGGCACGATGTCAAGTTTCCAAGAAGGCATTGCAACAGGCTCCACTGGCACCCCTAGATCCCCCATTCCCACCACTAAAGCAGTCCTTAACCTGCTGGCTAGTGCTGAAAGAACCATTTTTAGGCCTACAGTTTCAACCATGGGAAAAGCAATGGATGTGACTTCAGTAGGTCCAGGAATGGCACAACCAGCAGCCCTCTAGTCCCCATAAAACACCTTTCCACTTGCTAGCTGGTGTTTAAAAAGCAGACCTAGCACTTTATTCCCTTAATTTTAATCTACAGTAAAACGCAAATACTTCTTTCAGAAGTTTCCATTACAGTGTACTCAATTTCAGCTCCTTCCCTAACAGGTTAACATAGAAGGCATAAAGGAAAAGACTGCCTCACACTGTACAACTCCTTCCTCACCATCCAGTCCCAGCCAGTGCAGCTGGAAGGCCCACCTCAGCTCTGGTGGTGGATGTGTACTGTTAAGTTGGTTCCAACTCATAGGGTTTCCAAGGCTATAAATCTTTACAGGAGCAGAAAGCCTCATCTTTCTTCCAAGAAGTGGCTGGTAGATTCGACCATATGTATGGTCAGCAGCCCTACTTGTAACCCAATACCCTATTCTAGGCAGAAATAATTTAAGGAGCCCCAAACCAATGTTCCCTGCATCACACAGTCTGCTAGTCCACTCTAAACCAGCACATTTTAGTTCTGAAAACAAAGCGACTGCTGTATTCTTAGTCTCCAAAACCCAGTCTCCACGGTCCACTCCTGCTCTGTGAGTCATCTGTATCTTATTCAGGCTACATGAGTACCTATCCTGGTATCCTGCCCAGAATCTTATCCCTCCAGGAGTGGAAACACACCTTGCTTTGGTTCTGTGCCAAAGGAGAATAAAATCATTCTATTTAAGTTCAAGTTTCCTTGATGTAAAGCCACAAAGCAGAGCAATAAAGAGCTGGGCTTTGCAGTCAGACATAGCAGGCATTCCAGGCAAACCCAGCTCTACCACTTTCTAGTTATGTGACTTTAGCTGTGTGAATTCATCTCAATGAGACTCAGTTTTCATTTGCACTTATCATACCCTTTAAATGAGAGAATATACAGCACAGTGTAAGACCTGATTATAGGAGCCCTGGTTGTGCTGTAGGATCATCACTGGACTGCTAACCTCAAGGCCAGCAGTTCAAACCCTCCAGAAGGATGAGAAAGACAGCCTGGGAAACCTTATACAGGGGTCGCTGCAAGTTGGAATCTACTCAATGGCAGTAAGAGTTTTTGAGAGGAGATGAATAATTGTTAGCATTATGGATATTAATTACTGTGATAATAAATCTGATAACACCAACAACAAAACAAAAAACAAGTGGCACTGAAATAGACAAATATATTGCTTATTCCACCATTCTAATTTGCTATATTCTAGTGCTATGGGTTAATGCGCTGGACTGCAAGGTCAGTTTGAACCACAAATCGGAAGTTCAAGCTCACCAGCTTGGAAACCAAATACAGGGTCGCTATGAGTCGGAACCAACTCAATGGCACACAACAACAGCCTGCTTGGAATAAAAGATTATCACTAACACACTATACTCAAATCAAGGTTATTTTTTATGCCTATTCTACATCAGTGGCAGTCTGAACTCTGGGCTCAGCCTGTCCGGTTGCCCTGTATCACTAGATCCTCCTCATCCTGTCCTGTAACAATTAATTGAGCCAGGTATCACCATGCCTCAGAAAAAGATAACTGTAGTATTTAGGTGTTTGGAGAACAAAGAAAAGAAGCCTGGGGGAGTCAAAGATAACTAACTATGATTTTGCTTTAGTCAAAGGCATTTTTGAAATCACTGGATAGGGAGAGGGGAGTTACTACCACTTATCTGCAAGTACCATCATGAATAAACACAGAGCTCCCATTGGAAACAGAGCAATATGCTTGCAACACTTCCTAACTAGTGCTCCAGTTACTGACATGGACTCCAAGTTATAGAAGAAAAGTAAGGGAGAGACTAACAAGACAAACATATATACTTCTTATATGCCAAAAAGTAAAACCAGGGACCATGAAAAAGTACATTTTATTTATGTTAACCTATTCAGCAATTTGCTTTTGAGTTACACAACAACAACACACACTCAAGTTGTAAAGGACACAGTCTAACGATCAATTCATGGTGCTTGATGTTTTAACCATCAATAAGAAGCTTAACTGTTGAACTAAAAACCTCGGTTTTATCCTATACAAATGAAGTAACTTCTTATCTACTTTTTCTATGTATTAGATTAACATACAAACTGGATTCTGAGGTTTTGTTGCTAGTGCCTTTTAATCACAGTACAGCAAATAGGTAGATTTTAAATATCATACTATTGTAAAAGATCTACTTCTTATCTTCCTTCACCTAAAATTTTAGAGCTAGGTTTTAGAACACCAAATGATTTAGAACACCAAAGATCAACTGGAGGGATACAATGATTAGTCAGACAAATCCAACCCATTCTTTCAAATAATAATAAAATAACTAGATGTGGAGAGATGGAGCAGTTGGGGACTTTAGACACAGAGAAGGAGAGGGGCTGTATGCTGATGACCGGGGGGCAGGCTTGTAGTGTATACCCTTTGGTTGGTTGATGATGCATGGAGGGGATTGTAACCATAGCAATGAAACGATATACAATAGGATGAAT